>NC_142600.1:31663504-31818282 GCF_041222555.1 Hakea prostrata
GCAGTGCAATTTGACCAATCAACATATTTCGTTTGACTGGTCAAAGTCTTACAAGAATGTGATCCGCGTGAGATATTGATGTGATGCAACAATATCGATGGATATTGATTAACATTGGATACTTTTGTTTTCATGTAACCTTTTCAAAAAACATATAGTTGACTCTAACCTTGTCAATGGAATATCTCCAAGCCTTTGTCAATGGGTTTAGCAGAATGTGATCCACGTGAAGTATTGATGTGATGTAACATCATTGGTACATATCTCCTAGTCATTACTTAGGCGATGTGCTAGTTGTTGCATCGATATGAAAAATAATGTCTACCAATGATGTTACACTTACACCACACCGCTTATGGAAAGAAAAAAAAAATGTTACACCACATCAATATCTCACATAGATCATTTTCTTGTAAACCTGTACGAATCAAACGAAATCTATTGATTAAAGAGATTCCAAATTCCAACGACTCGTTTAGAGTCAACCAGATGTCTTTCTTGTGTAATTTATGAGGGAAAGAGATTATTTATGAATCAAAACTATTATGCTACCGTAGGGTTGGTTGGTTGATAAGATCAACACCTCTTAGTGAAGAGAACAGTGATTCGACTCTTAAACGTCCCTTTTCCAAAAGGGCATACGGTCCTTCTTTATTCCTATTATGCATTTCTCTCGTCTTCTCTCTCCCTACCCTTATTCCTCTCCTAGTAATGAATGGAATACTTTTTGAATATTGTGCCAACTTTATTTTTGAAAATAGGTACTTCGTCTGAGTAGTTTTTAGGGTTTTTAGGGTTGTCAATGAATCAGTTTGAGGTGGTTTCAGGCAGAAAAATACCAAGCCCAAACACTAAATATTTGCAAAATAACGGTTTGGGTTCAGTTTCGATCGGGTGAAGTTTAGGTTCAGGTTGACTAATGGTTTGGTTTCGGCTTCGGACTGTTTTGAGACCATTTCCGACCCATTATCAAATCGTTATAGCCAATTTCGAATTAAAATTCATATGGGCCTTGGATCTTACCCCTTGGGCTTAAGGTCCAAACAAAGGCTTTTTTTTCTTTCTTAATGATAAAAATTAACATTAATAAAAGTGGATAATACAACCCTCATCCGTCCTACATATATGTTGTACTAGCATATCTCACTCAGTTAAAGATTGAGTTACTTGTGCTGGAAGTATCTTTACTTAGGGCTAGCCTTAGATTGCCAAGTAGCCATCTAGGAGCACATGTGAATTGCAGAGATAGAGCTAGGCAATCATGTTTTTTATTTTTGGGTAAAAGATGATTCTATTGAGAAAGGGGGTCGAGAAAAACACCCAGCATTCAGATTACATAAATTCAACAGCCAAGGATCAGAAATGGACGAGACCATCCTACTCGCCAAGGAGAGGGCCCTCTTAGCTAAAGAGCTTGCAACAAGATTGGCCTCTCTAGGAATAAGTTGCAATGAAATTCTATTGTCTACCCTCAAAAGAGTTCTAATATCCTTCACAATGTCGAGGGCTTCAATAGGGATCGCTAGATCAACATCAATTACCAGATTCACCAGCTTTGCATTATCCAATTCCACCAGGACCCATTGCCAACCAGCAGTGCTTGCTGCACGAATATTCCTGGATAACCAGATGGTCCAACACAAGAAAGAACACAATGCAAGCACCTCCCACTCATCACTTTTGGAATCAAATTTCATTTTACCCCACTCACCCAACAAACCTACAAGAGATGGATTGGGTCCCTTTGGGATAACGACAACTCCGATCCAAACCAAATTGCTCAAGCATATGGGTATCCCAATAGGATGTGATCGATGGATTCTCACCATACCCACATCTTCCATAATATGGGTCCACAGGAATTTGCGACTTCCTTATATTCTCCCCATTAGCCAGACCACCCGCCAAGGCCTTTCAAATGAATACCTTGATTTTAGGTACATCCTGTTGTTCTACACCAACTTCCAAGTAGAGATCGGGATCAGTTCCCATGTAGAGATGTGAGAAGATGATGCTTCTGTTTTCTTCCTCCATTCCCTCACATTTGTTAAGAGATGGTAAGCTGCTTTAACTAAACAAATCCCATTGTTAGAACCTCTCTAGATTTCTCTATCCTCCCTGTGATTCACACCCAACTTAATTTTCTTGATAGTTTTAACCTCAGCAGGTGAGAACAACACTTGCAACCTCTCCATTGCCATTTCCAGTTGGACCCATCTATAAGATCAGCTACTGAAGAGTACGGACATGCATTTGGTCTCTGGGTTGCCACTTTGAAGTTCGATAGTGATGGAATCCATCTATGCCCCCATATGTCAATATTGGATCCATCTCCAACAACCCACAACAACCCCATCTTAATGACTTCCCTTCCAGTCATAATCCCCTCCAAGCCCACGAGGGTTTCTGGCCCAATCTTGCTTGCCTAATTTGTTGAAGGGAAGTAGATTGCTTTCATCATTTGGGCCCAAAGAGTGTTGGGTTCCTCTTTCAATCTCCAAGCCACCTTAGCCATTAGTGCTTTGTTGTGAAGATGTGGATCATGAAATCCAATCCCCCCTCTCTCCTTGGATTGACACAACCTAGACCAAGATATCCAATGCATTTTCTTCTCCTCACTTTGTTGCCCCTAGTAGAAATTAGACAGCTTTCCTTATGAAATCAAGATGTGCCACAAGTAACATAAAGTGGGATGAGGCATATGAGGACATTGAACATGCAACTAATTTAATAAGTACATCTTTACCTGCTTGGGATAGAAGTTTTTGCTTCCAACCTTGAACCTTTCTAGAGCTTATCTCTTATGTCACTGAACAACTCTGCTTTTGAAGCCCCAATTTTAGTAGGCAGCCCCAAGTATTTAGAAGGCCCACCATTATATTTCACCTTTAATACTCTTGAAAACTACCTCTTGAATGTAGCTTGTGTATTCGGGCTAAAAGTAATGCTTGATTTGTTGAGGTTGATTTTTTGAAATCTAACCCTAACCTTGACCCGGAAACCCTATTGTTTGTAGGTCCGAAGACCCAAAGTGAAGGAAGAAGTCAACTATGGGCCATCTTAGTGGAAGACATGATGTTTGACTCAGAACCCATGGAAGTTGATGATGGTGTTCCATACTTAGAAACTTTGACAAAGTTGGAAATGAAGCTGAACCTTGATGAAGAAGAGCCTAGTTGATGGACCTAAAGCCTAGTTGGACATGATTTGTAGGAATTCCTCTATGCTAGGTAAGTCATATGTTGAGTTGGGAGAAGCCCATTTGATTTGGAAGAGGTTTGGGCCTTGATATCCCTGTTTTGGCCTTGCTGTCATGCTTGGTCGACTGGGCCAGTCGACCAGCCAATCGACCAACAGAGATAGAATCTGTGAAGATCCTTTGTTTAGGTCTTTTGGTGCCCTATATAATAGAACTACATGTTTCTTAGCCTCTTTTGTTTCTAAAACCCTTAGAGAACGTGGAGAACCCCTCTCAAAGCCTCTCTTGGTGTTGTGGAAGATCTACTTGCAAATTCTTAAGCTTTCATCTCTTGTTCATCAATCAAGGTTAGTAATCTTCTATACTTCTTATTGAATTCATTCTTGCCATGATCTAATTCTTATTACTGTGATTATGAAGAAGGTATTGCATCCTTGCAAATACCTCTTCTACAATCTCCATGTTGAGAATGAATCTCCATTCATTCCAATGGTGCTATGATCTCCATATTGGATTTTAAAAGAGATCATGGTATTCTTCATGAAAGCATGATTTAATCTTATTGTTTTAGAATTCCTAGTATGTTAGATTCATCTTCATGATTGTTCTTATCCCTGATCTACTATTTTTGTTCTACTAGAATGAGATCTTATCATCTCTAGTTCCTCTCTTGAGTTCATAGTTTGTTTTCATTGAAAACTATGTTTTTGATCAAATTAGTAAGTATTATTTTTTATCGTTGTTGGTGTCTAATCTATGCTAATTAGTCTTAGATTACTGTTCCTAATGTTCCTATAAATTTTTGGAGTGTTTTGAATCCCGGAAGATGAGTTTAGGATAAAAATTCTGATTTCTGCTGCATACTATTCATCTGGTCGATTGGTTGGTCGATTGGACCAATTGACCAAGCAAGCGGCCAAGGCTGACAGTAGCTTGTTTCTTCATCTGATTTGATCCGTTTGACTTCTAATATTCTAGGGCTTTTTCCTAATATTATATTTATGATTGTTTAGGGTTTGTTTGCTAACTTTGGACCCATTCTCTTTGATCTTTAGAATTCCTTCGAAGCTAATTAAGGTAAGGATAGTTGTTTCCATATTAACATAGATTGCGTGAATCTTAGTTTCTAAATTGGGGATTTTATAGATTTACTACTGTTCTTATATTCTTTTATTATAATATTATTGCTGTAAGTACTTCAATTACAGTAGGTTATATTCATGTGATTTTCTTACTCAATTGATCATATGTATATGCTTATCTTTCTATATACGGAAATATCAGTTGTGTGTGATATGACTGAATTGGGAATGTGATTGATTAGGTATGATTTAGGATTGGGGAATGTCCTTTTGAAGTTTCTGTCCTTGGACATCAGCGGAAGTGGTATGGGACATTTCCGATGGTGCCCTTTCACACTTTCTCGGATTGTTGGTTGTCATACCTAGGGCTTGTCTAGCGGTGTTTGGCTAGGATGTCCTTGTTATATCAGACCCGATTCAGAAGGGTATTGAGATCGAGTAACCCGTGGCAGCAATGTGGGTTAGTGGGCACTTAAGACCGGTAACCAACCCGTGAGAGGACATGGATCACATTGTGAGGGGCCAATCATTGGTAGGATCGCAAGTAGTAGACTGGGGCTTATGGGCGCTCAAGATCGGTATCCAACCCATGAGAGGACATGAGAGCTTCCCGTCTATTGTTTCTGGATGACCAATAGGGTTGATGAGTCCGTAGTCCGAGTTGGTTGTAGCCATAGGATACAATGACTCTAGTGAGAAGGATACCGGAAAGGATCCTGAGAGGGGAAGAATAGAAGTATCTGGACTCGACTTGATATAACTAAGTAGATGACTTGCATTGGGCTAGGCTTAACCTTGACATGCGCCCTTACTTAGACCAAACGGTGGCGTGAGAGAGTAATGACCTAAACCCCAGCCATGGATTGTCCGAGAGGGATGTAGGACCCATTACCAACCGGAAAATCCAAGATACCAAGATGGTTGAGGGAGAGTGATTTGGACCCTACCCAAATGAGTATGGTGCTAAGACTTAAAGCATATCTGCCAATAGAGACCAACATACATAGAGTTAGATTCATACATGCATTGTCTGTTTCATATCATATTGCTTCTGCTATGTTTTGCTATCATGTTGTTTGTGTTGCTATGGATTAACTTGCCTTGCTAAGTTCTTTTGAACTCATTCATTTTTGCAATATCTTTGTTAGACTATCTTACAGGTACTGACGAGTATGACAACCAATACTACGAAGTGCAAGCCGATGATGCATACTACTCCCAAGGTGCTAGCAGTTATGAAGATTACGTTGAAGATTCCTTGTGTGATTATGCTACGTACAAAGATTAGCCATGTTTTGGAATGGAAGTGGCTGTGCTTGGTTTCTAAAGTCTATGTTTATGTAGACATTCTTTATAAATTAGAAGAGACATTAGTTTAGTTGATAGATGATCTTCCTCTTTCTTTAGCTTTTGTTCCCTAGATGTAAAATTTTAGTTTTGATTTTCGATCTACTTTTCCGCTGTAGTTGTGGAGTGATTTTTCACACACTCTACATTTTGATTATTATATTGGTATCATTCTTTTCGCACTCTGATTATGTTATTCGTCTCTTGATTCTTATCTTGACCTTCGATAATGTATTATAACATTTATTATGTCTTGTTCATGATTATATTATTGTAAATGTGGGATGATGATTTTCTCGAATACTGGATCTTCAGGGTTGTGGATCACACACTTGGGTATGCTAGATAGGGTACCGGATGGGTGGATGCGACAGATTTGTTGGCCACTTGCTTGACAATAAACTTCTAGACATGCTTTGAGATTAGTGACCTCATGGTGTTTGACTTTAGAGAAGAGGATCCAGTCATCAGCAAACAACAAATGTGAAATTGAAGGAGCTCTGTTTTTAATTCTTATCCCCTTAGTAAGGCATGTTCTCTCAGCTTCTCCAATAATAGAACTCAGCACCTAAAAGCATAAAATAAACAAAAAAGGAGAGAGAGGGTCTCCTTGTCTAATACCTCTAGAGGACAAGCAAGACCCTTTGATTGTTCCATTCACAAGCAAGGAATATGAATCAGTCTTGATGGTTTTCTTTACCAGATCCACCCATTTTACACAAAATCCCATTCTCAATAATGTGGATTGAATAAACAACCATTCAAGCCTATCATAAGCTTTCTTCATGTCTAATTTAAGGGCTAGAAATTTTCTCTTCCCTTTTTTTTTCTTTCCTGATTTTTTATATAAAGAAACATTTCATGTGCAATGAAAACATTATCAGAAATAAGACGATCTGGCACAAATGAAGATTGGTAGGGAGAGATAATACATGGGAGGAGGATTTTTGTCTATCTACCATAATCTTAGATATCACTTTCATTGCCACCCCGCATAGACTGATAGGCCTATATGCTCAACCATCTCCGGATGTTCCACTTTTGGTATGAGGCATATAAATGTGGTATTGAGCTCCACAGGAAGTACTCCAGTTGCAAAGAAATCTCTTACAATATTACAAACTTCCTCACCCATGATGGCCCTGAATTTTTGAAAAAATAAAGGGGGATAACCTTCCGGTCCAGGTGCTTTCAAAGGGCCCATTTGTAGTAGAGCTTTGTGCATCTCCTCTGCATTAGGAATCCTTCACAGATTTTCATTAGTCTCTACTGATATGCTTGGTTGAAGAGTGGCCAAAGCTTCATTAAGGGCTTGATTGGAGATACCTTCAGAAGTTACAACCTTTGTAAATGATTCACCAGTAAGTGCACTACCTCTTTCTCCTCAATGACCCACACTCCATCTTTCGCCTTCAACCTCAAGATTTTATTATGGTTTCTCCTTTGGATTGTTGTAGCGTGGAAGAATGTCGAATTCTTATCATCATGGTTCAACCACTCCACACGATATTTTTTATGCCATAATATTTCTTCCTTTAATAATTCTTCCTCCAGCATTTTCTGTAAATATGCTTCCTTAGCTTGGTTGAAAGCAGTCCCTTCTGCTTTTTGTAGTCTCTTAAGCTGGAATTTAAGTGCTTGAATGTTGGTTTGGATATGTTCTACTTCCTCCCGATTCCACTTCCTTAAAGGATCCCTGCATTGTTCAGCTTGCTAGTAAATCTGTGCCTTTTAGGGTTTCTACCATCATCCTTCCAAGACTTCTCAATCACTTCTTTACATCTCTCATATTTGACCCAAAATGCCTCGAATCTAAATGGTCTAACACCAGAAGTCTTAGCACCCATTGTGTCTATGAGGAGTAGGCAATGATCATAGCAGAAGGACGGTTTCCCTAAAGTGACAACATCCTCAAATAGTATTCTCCATGCACTGTTAGCTACCGCATGGTCCAATCTAACCCTAACGTTTGCATCCCCAAGTCTTCTATTATTCCATGTGTAGGTAGGGCCTTTAAAGCCCAAGTCCAGAAGACCTATTTTGTCACATCCACCCAGCCGGTACCCCATCTGGCATACCCAGGAATGTGATCCACAGTCCAAGGATCAAGAATCGAGGGACCATGCCTCCCACATACACGATAACATAATCATGAACAATAATAATCAAGGTAAAAGCAGCTAATACTAAATATCATGAATAAGATAAAATTCAATAAATCGAGTGCGAAAAAGCAGATAATATCAAGGTGTAAATGTGATCATAAAGGTGAGAGAATGTATGATAATCACCCTCTCAAAGCAGCGGAAATGAAGTATGATTAAGTTAATTACAATCCCAAGTATAAAAAGACAATCCAAAAACAAGTTAATTACACGTCCAATGGTTCCATAAAATAGACCAGGGAAATGGGGCACTAAGCTAGGGTTTCTTCTGTCCTAATGATGGTCTCCTCAATGGTGTGGATGAAGAAAGCCCAGCTCTGCCGCTCCCGCACTATTGTGGGGCTAACCCTGGTGCAAATAGTAATCCTCCTCGGCACCAACACTCTGATCTTCACCGAAGATACCACCCGGAGGGTAGTATGCGGGATCAAAGTCCGTCTCGAAGGGGGTGCCATCATAATCTTCAGTACCTGTAGGATAATCTAAAAACATTTGTACAAAAGGAATGAGTTCAAAGAACTCAGCAAGGTAGTTATTCCACAATTAAAATCATACCTATACAAAACATAACATAATGCAATATGATATGAAACATATGATGCAAATATGATTCTAACTCTATGAATGCTAGTCTCTATGGTAGACATGCTTTAAGTCATAGCACCATACTTCTTTGGGTGGTCAGTCACTCCCCCTCAATCATACAAGATATCTTGGGTCTGCCAGGGAAGTTAGGTAAAGTCATCTCAAAAACCATGGTAGGGGAATCGGTCACCGCTCTCTCACATCACCGTTTGGTATAAGTACTGGCGCATGTCATAGTAAAGCCTAGCCCAATGCAAGTCAACTACTCAGTCGTATCAAGTCAGATCCAGATACGTCCATTCCTCGCCCCCGGTGATCCTTTCCGGTATCCTTCACGCTAGAGTCAGCGTAATCCTAGATTACGGACTCATCAACCCTATTGGTCATCCACAAATAGTAAGCGGGAAGCTCTCACGTCCTCTCAGGGATTGGTTACTGGTCTTGAGCTCCCGTGAGCCCAAGTCTAGCTATTTGCAACCCTACCAATAAATGCCCCCTTTCGGGTATCCGTAGCATGGCTTATGTCCCCTACCGGATTGGTTACCGGCCTAAAGCGCCCATCAATCATTTTCAATTAATAGAGTTTGTTACGTATGGGTCCCCTTAGTGGATCACAAATTAATATTGGGTCATCTTAGTGTAATATATTAATGTGGGTTATAACCAGACTAACACTGTTAGTCGTGGTTAAGTATATTTAAATTCAAATGTGGAAGGACAAAAATGTCCCTCAGATAATTTAATACATTGTATTATAATTTATTTCCTCTTTTTGGAGATATATAGCCTTATTTAATGACTAATTATCTCTTTTTAAAACTATATATTAACACAATGTATTAAAAAATCTAAGGGATACTTTGGTCTATTCACGTTTGAAATTTGAATATACTTAATGGCTAACGGTGTTAGTTTGCTTGAGATTCACATGAAATATATTGTATTAAGAGGACCCAACATTAGTTTATAACCCACTAAGGGGACTCACACGTAAAAAACTATTTTCAATATTAATACTTGAAGTTTTTGAATTTACATTTCCACCCCTTAGAATTTTTTTTTAATAAATTCATAAAAATGAGCCGTAGTGAAAACTACCCCATTTTAACTTTTGAGTTTTAATTTTTACATGAGCCCCTCCATTTTCATGGAAAACAAACCATACCTCTTCTAAAATCAAAATCTTGCAAATACCCCCTCCACTGTTAACCCCATTACTTAAGACTGTTAAATAAATTTAATATGACCATATTACCCTCAAATATGGTAACGTTTGAAATTCATTTTCAAGAACTTTTTACATGAACCCGCTCCATTTTCATGGAAACAAGGCGCACCACCCCCTCTAAAATAAAATAAAAAACCTTGCAAATACCCCATCTACCGTTAACCCCGTTACTTAGGACTGTTAAATAATTTTAATATGACCATATTACCCTCAAATATGGTAACGTTTGAACTTCTTATTTTCAAAGCCATACCACCTCACTCCTCACAGTTACTCACGATGCCTTGTAATCTGTCGTCACCACTGCCAATCAACGCCCAAGATTCTCACTAGACCAACATTTGAGGAAAAGCAGTGCATACCTCATCTTGAGGAGAAGAAACGTTGCAGGAGAAGAAGAAAAGAAATGCAAGAGAGGTACGCATTGCTTCCCCTCAAATGTCCCTCCGGTGGTAATTGTGGGCGTTGATTGGCAGTGGTGATGACAGATTACAAGGAATCGTAAGTAACTGTGATTATTTAACAATCTTAAGTAACGGGGTTAAATAATCACAATCTTAAGTAACGGGGTTAACGGTAGAGAAGATATTTGCAAGATTCTAATTTTAGAGGAGGTTCAGTTTATTTTCCATGAAAATGGAGGGGCTCATGTAAAATACTCTTAACTTTTTATATAAAACGTTTGCTTTTGTGTTTTCCTTTTTATTTCTTTCACAAATTGTTTTATCATCCTGCGCGCAGCCGTAAAATGCATCACTCAAGTACTCTTGTTACTCTTCTTTTCCCATAACCGGCTATAAAGGCGGCAAAACATTAATATGCCCGACAGATAACCTCCACGTGTCTCTTCATTCCCAAATGGATATGTAAAGCTTGTCGCCTCAAATGCCAAGGCACTCATCTCATCCATTACTCACCTCAGTTTTTAGGGTTTTCTGGTTCTGTATTCATTTCACGGAGGATGGAGAGAAAACACACACCAAGGATCATCACCGAAGGTTCTGGTGATTCTGATCATAATCTGCACTTCTCCTTCCACAATAATCAGCCATATGCAGATGAATTCTTCAATACCGATGCTGGCTGGAGTTTTCAGGCGGTTCCCAACGTTAATCTCACCCAGACAACGCCGTTTCATGTGTTTCATGGTTTTCCAGACAACTCCATTGGATCTTCCCTTGATTTACCGTATGTTTTCACTTCAGATCCTCCATTGTTCAGCCAAATGCCTGCAACGACTCCGTACTTGATTCAGGGAGAATCACAGCTGAAATCCTTTCCTGACCTTCCAGACAATCTGAAAACTCCAAAGCTGGAAACGTTCAGTGAAGTAGAAGATAGGTTCAACTTCGGACCTCATGTCTCCAACCGTGCTTTAATGCTTTGCAATCCATCTTTTAATCGTTTACCAGTTCGACCTCCTGTCAATCATGTCCCTAGTTCTGCTCGTAATTTTCATCTCCAGCACGATTTTCATGCCAAGGAATCTCTCAGGGGAACTCTCCGGCAATCATCATCATCGTCGTCAAACACAAATCTCCCATTACTCAACCCAGCGTTGATGCCTCAAAGCATGCTGGCGCGTATGCGACGAAAGAAGATCAGTGACAAAACTCGATGCCTGCAGAAGCTTTTGCCGGTGGAGAAGAAGATGGACATTGCGACAATGCTGGGAGAGGCATACAAGTACATCAAGTTTCTCAAAGCGCAACTTAGCGCATTGGAGTCGATGCCATGTGAATCGAGTTTTACGTTTCAGATCAGGCTTGATGATAATGTCAGTGGATATGCTGGCTTGGACAGGCTGAACCGACAACAACTGCTACAAGTGCTGGTGAACTCTCCTGTGGCTCAGACCTTGCTGTATACCAAGGAACGCTGCATTGTCTCCCTAGAACAGCTCATTTTACTGAAGCAGATCTCTGATCAGACTAGGGGACTTCCACAGCAGGCATTGCTTTTAGGTCGCTAAAGTGATTAAAAAAAAAAAAAAAAAAACACTGCTACTTTTGTTTATTTCTTTCTGTCCTCTTTGTCTTTTTCTCATCTATCTTCTGATTTTCAAATTTTGAAAGTTGGCTTTAGTTTTGCTTACAGTTACAGAACTAGAACGAGAGGAGCGGCCATTATTTCAGAATTGAGTTTTTAATGGTTCTTCTCTTCCTTCTGTTATGTTGTGTGTGCTCTTATGTTTCAGTAATTTGGATGCTTTTCCTCTTCGACTTCGCTGGGGAGGGAAGAAATACCTGAAACGCTTGTTGGTTGTTGTTCCGAATTCCAATAGCGATTTTGGCGAGATAAACGAGAATCCGGAAAAGTACTTGATCGTACATTTCAGTTAATTAATGCTAGGAAATTGAAACGCGCGCGCATGCTATCATGAGTATGAGCTGACGCGACTTATTAAAAAAAAAGGGCGATAGCTGCTTAGGAGCCAATCATTGTAGTCTGATCCTTCGCGCCACCTACACGCGGAAGGACCATTTTTATTTTATTTTATTTTATTGGGGTAAGAGGAAAGGATACTGGTTCATGCGCTAACACGTGTGAATGATATTTTCAAGCATTTTGCACGAGCAGTATTTCTTGTCGGCTCCATATCGTGTTCGTGTATGCGACAAAACTATCCGGTACGGAAATGAATTCGATCAATGTCGGAATTCTCGTAGTATCAATTTTTTTTTTAAAAATATTTATATTAGAAATAGTGCAAGTAAGAATTTGTAACTTCAAAGGGTGGTGCATACATAATTTGCTCATATTTTATAACAATTGACAAGACTGAAAAACTGTCCTACCCACACATGAAAAAGATTAAAAATGAAAGACAAACTGTAGAAATAAACTTGGGAACTTACAAAAATAACTGTAATTGTCCTTAGTTTTTGAGGTTTTGGACGGTTGAGATGTTACTGCATTAACTACATAATTATTGGGATGATGATTGAAGAACTTCTGCCCCGTTCGTATTACTCGGAATTCTTTTATTTTATTTCTTTTTATTACGAAAAGATGAGCTTATTTATATGTAGGGAAAAGAAAAAAAAAGTGACAAGCTTTGTAATATTTTAGTTTCTTTTTGGAAAAAAAAAATTCTATAGTAAAACAAAACAAGAAGAGCCCAAGCATCCTAATTACATAACTCAAAGAGACAAGGTTGCAACTTACAAAAATGAAAGGCTGTAAAGTTATAAAAATCAGATATTGCAATAAACATCGCCTTCATAATCAAAGAGCCAGCCATTTTCTAATATTGAAACAAGATTCAAAAAGGATTATGAGGTTCTTGCTATCCTTAGGGTATAATTGATCTCCATCAACAAGGGCAAAAGCAAGATTCAACATGGGGGAGGGGGTTTATAATGACTTTTCTACCATTGTCTTTACCTTTAAAAAAATTATCCAATGATGAGGGACAAAGTGCTAATATTTTACATTGAAAGTTAATGCAGGGTTAGTAGAGTGGTAAAATCCATACTTCTCAGTTGAGAGGTCATGGATTCGACCCTTGCGAACGACAAAGCTTCCTCTGAGGATGTAATCAAGGTCCACATATATATATATATATATATATATATATATATATATATATATATATATATATATAGTGGAAATTGAAATACACAAGGGAAGACATGCGTTTATTTATCTATTTTGGTAAAATGAGTAAAAAAAAATAAAAATTCAAGCTATAATATAATGATTTGGATTGGGGATCCATGGATGAGCTTTTGGCTAGAAATTTCATTAACTATGCTCCTTGCTAATTGACAGAAAACCAATATCTGGGTAAGAAAACATTAACCGCACATAAAAATACTTTCACTGCCATTAAAATTGAATGCAAACCAAGAAGTTGTTAGAGGATAACCTTCAAATCATCACAGGTCTTATTAGTTGATGAAGTGATTCACTGAAGAACTAAGATTACCAAGCTTAATTTTCATTTCATGTGAGAGCATTCCAATTTTCAAGCTGCAATAAAAAAGTAAAGATTTCTCAAGTAGTTAATCCTATTTTGATTAAAAATAAGGAAAACTACCAACATATACTCTAGGTATTGCCCAAAATATTTAATCAAGTGGATAAAAGGAGCCACTCTACAAGAACATTTCCAATGGCTTGCTAGGCTTCATACTGCTCAAGTAAGAACATACAGTAATTTCACTTGGAACCCTTTAAGATGAGCACGAAACTGCAAGAGAAAAACAAATTCCATAAATGTAAACAAAGGCATTATAATGCATTTTTATTTAATTAAAAGTAATCTCTACTCCAATTTTTTTCCCCTTCTTTTATTAATCTATTTGTTTCATTTTCTCTCCTCTAATCTCACCTCATCCCCAAAAGGTGGGTTTGCATCTACAAAGACTTTTTTTGAGAAAATTGCCAGAAACAATGCAAGAGCAGTTTGACCCCCTGTCAGTTCTAGCCGCATAGACCACAAGTCATTATTTATGATGGCTTCATTGTCACCTAAAACAAATTCCAAACTTTAAACAACAATTCCTTACAAAATATCATTTACAACAACTTCATTGAGAAGAAAACGTCCAATAGAAATAGAAAGCGGATTGGAACACGGAATCATTAGAATGGGTCTTCGCGGATCTCCTGAAAACTCGAAGGATCACTCTTTGGGGAAAAATGGATAGTGATCAATTTCGTATTTCGATTTAAATGTGATTTTAGAAATGTAAATCATGATAGGGGGAAATTTTTGCCAATTTGAGGGGTTAGAATAAAGAAAACAACAACCTTCGATTTCAATGTGAATGTGGCTATGAAAGTCACGGTAGGGGCATGTTTCCCATTGGAGGGGCGAGAACGGAGGAAATAGAGGAGTCGATTAAAAGATGGGTTGAGAAACGTTTTTAACCAAAAATTCTTTTTCAAAAAAAATCAGATTTTATCATTTTTTTCCTTTTCTGCTAAGAAGATTTTACCTTATTCCATAATTACTTTATTAAGAAAGTACCATATTCTAAAATAATACTACGATTTCTTTTCATACTATATTTTATTACCAGTTAAGATTTTTTTTCTTTTTTTTAAAGAATTAAAGGTATTTTGATATTAGTAACTAAAGTTCCAAAAATATTCACTAAAAAATAATAAATAATAAGAAAATAAAAGTATTTCAAAGAAAAATACAAATATAATAGTCAAGTGAAATATTTGTGGCACAAGAGTAGTACATGTTCTTATATAATAGTATGATATACATACCCCTGAGCTCCGATTCCTTTCAGATCCCTTTACTACTTTGTATTCCTTTTTTAAAAAAAAAAAAATTATAATTAGTCACTTATAAAAACATATTTTTCACTTCATAATATTTTTTGGACAACAATTACTAAATAAATTTTCATTTTTGATCAAAAAGTGCTTTTAGTATTGATTTCTTTTAATAGAAGAAAAATGAAATAAAAATTGATACCAAAAGTAGTCTTGGATTTTTATTCGGCTTTTACTTTTTGGCTAAACAAATCATTTTATTTAACTAAAAGAGGGAAAATAAGAGCGGAAAGAATACAAGAACAAACACCAGCTACTATCACATCCCAGAAACTTGCTTCACGCCCAATGTTCAGATTTTTATTCGGCTTGTCTTTGGACTTTTCTCTTTTCTTTTCAAAAGTTGATTTTATAATTTCAACCTTTTAGTCCTATTATTATTAATGCAAATATGGATTGAACTTAATATAGTTTATATGTCTTACAAAAAAAGAAAAAGTAGTTCATGTATGCTGGATGTTTTACGGGCATGGAAAAAATAAGCTTTTCCATTAAATACTAAAATTTGGATTTGTATGTTCAGATTAAATGGGACACTGGATAGACAATCCTCCATGCTTAAATAGAAGTGTTTGGTTATGTAGCAAAGCAAATTTTTTTTTTCTCTACTCTCTTTTCAAAGTCTTATACTTTTAGATGAGATTTTCAATTAAAAGATTATTTGCACTAAGAATAGAAAAAAGAGAAAATTACATTTACAAAGCATTTGTATGTCTTCTTCCTCACACCCCTAATATTCTAAAAGAATATCGTAGACCCTTCACCTCATCAGTTTGTGAAACATCGTATCACAACCATCTTATAAGCATGCAACAAGCTTGTTGTTTTCTTTAGCCATAATGTATAAAAAGTCATACACCTAGAAGAATAAGTAGATAAGAGGCAGAATTATGAAACAAATTATATCAAAAGAAGTAAAATGCAAATGAGTATAGATATGGAGGATGGGAAAACGAAATTTAGAATCACCAAAATGAACACATATAAATAGTAATTCCACTCAGTAGAAAAGATCGATAGTTCCTACAACATTTCTTACAATGAAGAACCCCACTATGAAAATTGTTCAGGATGGTGTCCTGATTTATGTACCTGAAGATTTTAAAATCAATCAGATAAGATACACAAATCAACAACCATACAGACTAAAAGTTATGATAAACAATGATCTAGCAATACAACCCCATTGTAAAAAATAAACCTACCTTTCAATGGTTGTCCATCTAAATCACACACATTCCTCATTCTCCAAAGTAGCATCAACCTTTTGGGATTACAAATGGGAAGTACATATATCTCATCGACCAAATAGACAAGTTACGATTGTATTAAACAAGGGCATATGCAAAACAATCACATGAAAAAATCAGAAATTTAGAAATGATTTCGAGATGACCAAGTTGAAACAAATAAGCAACACTTCTAGTGGAAAACTTTCAAAGATCACATTCAATAAATGCTTCTGACAATGCTATGAACAACTAAAAAATTACTTGACATGGAACCTGCAAGTTATCCACAATTGAAAGTTTTGATTGAGAAAAGACCTTAATTCTATCCAACAAAGAAAAATGGCTATTAAAGAGGAAAACTTATAATCCCAAACCTTGCAAGAAGGGTGCAAGAAGGGTCTTGACGCTCAACCAGCAGCTATACAGTGGCCCTGCATCCTAGCACAACATGATGCATTCAAGCATGTAAAAAACTAAGATTCATATCAAATTGCTAAAAGGCGTTCAAGCTTTTGTCCCAAGATGCAACTTCATTTTGCAAGATATCAGAAGTGAACTGCATTAACTATTAGGAACATAACCCACCAGATGCTATGTGTTAGAAGTGCAATGCAGACCAACACCAGTACTAAAACTGAATAAAAAATAAAAATAAAAACTGATAAATACATAGAGATGGATACATTTGTATAAAGAACCGAAAGAGAGTGATAATTTACAATACGAATGTGGCATCACTCTACTTTCCTATTGTCTGTCATAGTAGAAGAAAATTTCTTAAACATAATCAAACATGGATGCAATGGAAGGAAACATATGCATGAACAAGTTCCCCATCGAACAGGAATCTAATCAAACATGCTTTAAGTTTAACATCCAAATCTAATGGTGGAATCTAAACCCAAAAATTTTCCGTTTTGCAAGACTGCTTTGTGAACTAAACCCATAATTTTTAGTATAAAATAAAAAATTCATCTCACAAAGACTGCTTTGTGAACTAAATCCAAAGATTTTTATCATAGTCAGTGAAGAAAGAACAAAACATTGATTTTTGTAGCTAAACCCATAATTTTTCTGTCTCGCATGGGCTGGTCTGTGACAGAAATCTTCATAGAACCATGAGAGAGAGAGAGAGAGAGAGAGAGAGAGAGAGAGAGAGAGAGAGAGAGAGAGAGAGAATGGAGACAGAGGAGTACAAAAGAACGGAGATTATGGCAACTAGCAACATAGTGAGGTTGAGAACCAGAAAAGAAGGAAATAAATTTGATTTGATAAGAATGAAATAAAAGAAAAATATGAAGGGTGGTTATTTTTTCCTAAAGTATGTTTTCCTATTGGTCATCCACAAATAATAAACAGGAAGCTCTCATAACCTCTCACAGGTGGTTACCGGTCTTGAGCGCCCATGAACCCAAGTCTATTACTCCAACCCTACCAATGAATGACCCTCACAATGTGATTCATGTCCTCTCACGGGTTGGTTACCAGTCTTGAGCGCCCACAAATCCCCATTACTACCACAGGTTACTCGATCTCAATACCCTTCCGAATCGGGTCTAATATAATAGGGTAACCTAGCCAAATACTGCAAGACAAGCCCTAGGTATGTCAATCAATAATCTAGGAAAGAGTCAATGGGCATCATCAGAAAGCATCTCATACCACCTCCACTGATGTCCAAAGACAGAAATGTCAAAAGGAAATTCCCCATTCCCTAATTATACTTGAGTAATCACATTCCCAATCAGTCATTTACAAGCACAACTGACGAATCAATATATAGGGAAATAATCATTCATACATGATCAAAATAATAAATGAATTACATGAACAAGTCCTATTGTAGTTACAGTACTTACAGCAGTAATATAATTATAAAGAGATTATAAGAACAATAGTATGATCATGCAATCCGAATTCAAAACATATAAACATGCATTTTAGGTTATTAAGAATCAACCGTCCTTACCTTAAATAAATTTGAAGAATGCCAGCGAAAGAATGAGGATAGGTCAAGGTAGCAAATAAACCCTAAACAAGCATAGTTCAAGCGTTAGGAACAAACCCTCGAAGATCGGAAGTCAAACGGATCAAGACAGACCAAAAATTCAGCTACTGTCACTATGGGCAAACTAGCTGGGTAGCTTGGGCAGTCGACCCAATGAACAGTACAGACAGAAATTCCAAATTTTGATACGAAACTCAACTTCCGAGATTCGAAACACTTCGAAGTTTTAAGGGAAACTCTATAATAGTAGTCTATGACTATCTAGTAAAGATTAGGCATCAACAACGATCAAAAGGATAGAATTATAAATTAATCAAAAACTGGGTTTTTACCGAAATCAATCCGTGAATTGTACAGAGAGGCTAGAGAGAATGAGAATTCACTCTAGAAAGAAAAGAACAGTATATCTTAGATAGAAATAATCATAGGAATGAATCTAGCATGCTTTAGAAATCAAAAACATTGGATGACCACACATCTATGAAGATCTCACAAGATCTCACCCTAAAATCAGGTTGTGTAGATCACATAAGCATTGGAGTGAATGGAGATTCACTCACAACTAACTAGATTGAGGAAGAGGTCTTTACAATGATACAAAACCATCTTCATAATCACATAGATGAGAAGAGATCAATAGAATAATAGATCAATTGAAAGAGTAGGAGTAATCACCAACCTTAATGAAGAAAATTTGCTGAAAAGCTTGAGAATTCGCAAAGGATCTTCCACTACTCCAAAGAAAAGGCTTGAGAGAGGCTTCCCACGTTCTCTAGAGGCTTTAGAAACAAGTGGGGCTGAAAACCACGTAGTCCCATTAAATAGAGCATCAAAACCCTAAAAATCAGAGATTTACACTTAAGCCCCTATCACTGTGGGCAGCCTGGCTGGGTCGATTGGCCCAGTCGACTCAAGCAGTGGACCCAGGCTGACAGCAAGCCCAAAACAGGGAATTGAAGCTCCAAACCTCAAAATTTTCAATGGGGCTTCTCCTAACTCAACAAGCAACTCACCTAGTATTAAGGGACCCTTCAAACCATGTCCAACTAGGCTTCAAATCCATCAACCAAGCTCTTCATCAACACCAAGTTGCAGTTTCTTCTCCAACTCTAACACGGTTTTCGAGTATGGAACTCCATCATCAATTTCCATGGGTTTTGGATCAAACACCATGTCTTCCACTGAGATGGCCCATAATTGCCTTCTTCCTTCACTTCGGGTCTTCGGACCTACCAACAAAAGGGTTTCCGGGTTAGGGTTTGGGCTGGATTTCACAGTTACAACAAGTTACAAGATTACAAATGCATTCAAAGATAAAATAATTCATCATAGATTATGTCAGTACATATATGTAAGAATCCTTACCTGTCAAAGTTGAAAAGATTGGAAAAAGTGCAATCAAACCTCTCTAATAACAGTCCCAGTATATCTCAAAGATTACCTAAAGATATGTTACAAAGTTACATTGTGAATGAGAGTCAAAGCAAAGCAACACTTGGACTGACTGGGCTTCTGTGACCCATCAGGTCGCTTATGGCGGTTGCTTGGGCCAAACAACTGCCCTGAGCGACCATCCCTATTACAAATAGCAACTCAAGTCTGAAATTCTGACTTTTGATCTCCCAATTTAATCCAATCTTGGGATGTTCTAAATCCGAATTTCATCTATAAAGAGCCTAAAACATAAGCACAAACCAAAACCCTAGAAATTTAATGATTCAATAACCACATCATCTCCTTCAATTAGATCAATCCTTTATTTGGACGTAAGGATCCGTTTTCGGACATGATCCAATCAAGATCACTGATGGAAGAATAAAACCATCACGAATAACTTTCTACAGCACCATGGAAGAAGGATTCACACTATTCTAAGAGAAAAGGAAAAGGTATAGAGAGTGTGAGATCAACTTACCTCCGATTGATTCGCTAAACTGACAAAGGATTGGATCTTCCTTGCAAATCAAGAGTCCTTCACCTTCCAATACGTGCTCTTTGACCCTAACCATCCACAACAGTAATTCTGAATATAATAATAAGAGAATAAGTTGAGGTTATCTATTTATAGTGGACCAGAGAAAAATAGGATTTAATTCCCGCAAGCAAACCTTGGCGGCCACTTGGGGCGGTTGGTTGATCAATCAACCACCTTAAGCAACCACCCCCTAGTACTTTTCAGTACTTGGGTGCTTTGCTCAACCGATTGATCCCCAACACAAATATAACCCTAACCAACATGTGGTAGTGTTCTTATCTTGATCCAGGACATCTTCAATCACAACTTGACTCCAACTGGTGATCCACTTCCCATTCCATCAGGGTTTCTACGGGTTCTTCAGATTCTGAAAATGGCAAGTTCTTTATCAGCAGAATCCATATCCATGGATTCAAGGTATGGATCATGGACTTCAATCCGGATTGTCCATGACTTAATCTGGCTGGATCTTCGGGTACTCGGACCCGCAATATAGATTCCAGGTTAGAAATACAAGGCTTGTTACACTGGGCCCTAAAGCAGATGTAGATGCTGACGAAGTCAGTGAACGTTCGTGTGTTGAAGAAGCCAAGAAAGCATATCCTGATACAGTGTTGTATGATCATCAGTCTAGGTAAAAATATAGCATACATAGTGTCACACCCCACTCAGCCGGATCAAGTCATACTCGAATATCCCGTGGGGGTGATACACCACAAGATCTAGGTTCAGTGACAATTCCATACAATACATGATAAAGTACAATTAAATGGACAGGAAATAAAACAAGTCAAGTATTTGATTATCAAGAATGAAAAAGAAAGGATTACAATATCCAAAACCTCCAATCAAAACTAAACACTAGAGTTCTAAGAAAAGAAAGAATGTTTAATGTTGCAGCAGAAAAATCATTTAAGGAAACTCT
The DNA here is from genome assembly GCF_041222555.1 of Hakea prostrata. Lineage (NCBI taxonomy): Eukaryota > Viridiplantae > Streptophyta > Magnoliopsida > Proteales > Proteaceae > Hakea > Hakea prostrata. The sequence continues at coordinate 31,684,549 of NC_142600.1, forward strand.
AAGGAAAGTAAACTCCATAAGAGCAGTCTTGGTATGAACATGAAGCGTCATGTGCTTCCACTTCTTCTCCGACTACGCCCTCCTGGTAGCCATTCATCAAAGGATTCTCAACATCGGAGGGGTCCTCATAACCTGGAGAGCAGTCTAAAGAACAAACAAGAATAAATGAATGAGTTCATAGAACTCAGTGAGGTAACTAACATTCACATCATATATTCTTCCATATTCCATATCATAATTCATAAGACAATCATGTATTTAATAATATAAATAAACAAATGCAAGGTGATGATATGAAGTTCCTAACTCTCTAATATAGTATCTAAAGTAGACACGCATTAAGTCATACATCAGCCTTCTTTGGGCAGTCTCATCACTCTTCCCTTAAGGCACTAAAGCACGTATGTTGGGTTCTTCGCGGCTATTGGGTAAACTCTTATCGAACCATGGTTGGGGATTAAGTCACCACTCTCTCACATCATCATTGGTATAAGATTTGGCAATTGTCAGGGATAAACCTAAGCCCAGTGCAAGGTCATATGATCTCATACTACATATGATCCGGATATCTCCCCTCACACCTAGTGCTCTGTTGGTCAATACCTTCCCACCTATGAATTGAATCCTCAACAGGAGGCATTTATTGGATCCCATTCCTTAACCCAATTGTCATCCACATATAATGGACATGATGCTCTTCATGTCCTCTCACGGGTTGGTTACCGGTCTTGAGTGCCTAGGAGCCCTTATCTATATGCAACCCTACCTCTCTATGATGATGGTGGGCCTGCTCGATATACAAGACCTAGCCACTAGCATCACGGATTAAACGGCTTCAATTCCCTTACCAGAAGGGTAGTAGTACTCATAGGGATTCCTTGCCCAACACTTTTAGACACCTATAAATCATGCAATTGGGTTTAATGGCACCACATATGGTTACTAGGGTAATGGGCAAACCCACAACCCCAGTGGAAAATACAAGGTAGAGAGAATAATAATATTCCTCCTCTCCCTTCACATACACTTCCATTCCATACTCATAACAATAGTAATAGATTTAAAGGCAAAGAGCAACATCAGAAACAATAGCTTTACCTTCCTTTCCTGCAAAGTCACACACATGCATAGTTTATCTTTAACAGAAAACATTAAAATAACAACAATTAATTAAATATAATGTGGTTAGTTATTCCTCACCTTCCAATTGGATTTCTTTCTCCAAAGGCCAAAATTCCCTCACACAAGAAGGTAACAAATGATAATAAACCTAGTCATGCAATAGGATTAACAAAAATATAAGTAGAAGTTAATTTGAGTTTAGAAAAATGTCTCTAAATCTTCCCACAAAAAACCTATTGGGAAATATCATGTTAGCATTGCCACATCAGCCTCCATTGGTTTTGATGATAACAAACATAAATTACTATTGGCTATACTTAGTTGTGTTTGTCTAGTTTAATATGAGAGCAAGTGGACCAAATCCAACTCAATGCCAAATGCCTAAGCCAAGGTCAAGGCCAAGGCCAAGACCAAGCCAAGATAGACATAAAGTCTAAGTTAAGATGAGCATGAAGAATGGAGTACAAGAGGACTCAAAGAACATCAATGATCATCAACTCAAGCTCAAGCAAGAAGACTTAGCAAATTAGGACTTAAGTCACTTCATGTACACTCATATGTAATTGCACTCAATTATTCACGTATCATGTCATTAGACTGACCTAGGGCATGTTAGGAGAGTGTATGACGCTTAGGATTGGATAAAAAAATTCCAAAAACCCAATCAGTCCCTGTTTGCACCTAATTGTGCAATATGTGCTTCAAATGGACGTCCGTCTGATTCAGACAACCGTCTGTCTAGTCACAGAAGCTCAGAAGGATTTTTTGTTAATCAAACAAACGTCCGTCTGAGTCAAACATCCTTCTGGTCAAAAATCTGCAATGGCTATATTTTTCAAATGGCTATATTTTAGACACACATCCGTCTGAGTCAAATGGATGTCCATCTGGACTAAAATTTGGAGTAAAATCTATCCGTTTTCTATCTGTTGGGGTTGGGCTAAGGCACTCAAAGGCCATTTATATAAGCCCAATTTACCAACCTTGAACTTGCCAATTGATCAACTACTTCCCAAGTACTCTCAAGCTCTCAAATTATAAGAAATCAATTGAGTTTTGCCTCTCATCTTCACTCAACCTCGAAGAACATACCAAGATATTAAGCAAGCTTGTGGAAACCAAGCTTAAGGTGATTGAAGGCGTTAGTGGTGCAAATCGTATCATTTGGGCATACAACTCTCATTGCATCACACTCACACAAGGGGTAAAGTTTCATAACCCTTGTGAGGTAATCTCTAACCATCCATTGTAATTTCTTATCTTCAATTATAGTCTAGGTAGATTAGAATTGGTTTTGGGTGCTCTTGCCCGTGAACAAAGATTGTTTGGGTGCTCTTGCCCTTAAACAAAGATTGAAGAGAGTGCTCTTGCCCTAGGATAAACAAAGATTGTAAAGGGTGCTCTTGCCCCGTAAGAAACATTGTAACGGGTTTGATCTCCACCCATTGTATTGAAAGAGAATCACTAGTGGAATACTCTCAAGGCCAAGAGAGGAGTGGATGTAAACTTGCAAAGTCGAATCACTATAAAATGATTGTCTTGTGGTTAATTGTTATTGTTTAATTCATTTGAATTTTCAATTTACCTTGTATTTCCAATAAAACCAAAAAATTGGGACAATCCACTAGTTGCAACTGATTCACCCCCCCCCCCTCTAGGTTGCACCAACAAACCAAACTAAAAACTAGGTTAAAATTTGCCTTTTTAACCTAAATCAGCTAAAAGTTATAAATTCGTCATTGATTCGGAGTCGAAACAAAACAAAACCTTGGGAAAGTCTAATTGACAATAAAAAAAATTCATAAGGGTGTCCTAAATTTGATCCAATTTGATCTAGATCAAAAAACCCCAAATTGGCTCTCCTAAATCACCCATGGGCGACTCGGAGAGTCAAAAATGCAAAAAACTTCGCAAAGGATCGCACCACTATCTCTTATACTAGGAGGAATATTAAAACAATAAATCAAGAGTAACATAACCCTAACATACTCCCACAACAACAACTCCACGAATAAAGAGAAAAGAAGTTCATACCAAACTGTGTCTAAGGGAAGGATTAAAGAAATATAACATTTCCTAGTGTTTTCGCGAAGATCCAAATCACAAAACACCTTCAAAAGGATGGAAACCGCTCTTCTCCTTGTTTTCTCCTCTTCCTGCAGCCTCAACCTCGTTCTAGCATAAAAAATACAGTTAGAGGTGAGTTAAAACATAAAATAGGGTTTAAAAACCTGGAATCCCGTTTTTGCCCCGAAACAGAAAATGGGGTGGGGGTTGGTTCACCCAACCGGCCCAACCGACCGCTCCATGGTTGGATGATTTTTGAAGTGTTAGAAAGGTCTTTTGATGATCTTCGATTTGATACCTTATTCACGTCAATCAAATTCTCCATCGCCAGTCTACGGACGGGCCAAAATCTCCTTTCAACACCGTCTTGATTAATCTTCTCTCTTCTTTTAAACTTCATGAGAGTTATCAAATCGTCACTAGGTTCATCCATGATCATTAAGTCCACTTTAGAAACTTTGGGCTCGACTCAAATGGCCCATAGTAGTTGCCGACTCGAGGCCCAGGTTCACGTTCCTGAAATCATGGGTTACCGGGTTAAAAATCCGAGGGATTTCACACATAGAACCAAAAAGGTTCTTTAGGTAACCAACAGAGGAGGAGGGAAATGGCATATAGTGTTTCTTTTCTTGACTGCTACTAGAGGTTCCTCCCTTGCATAGGAGGTTGGTATAGCAAGAGTGGCAGTGGAGGAATCATCAAGTTAGGTAGAATCAATGTGTTGAGAGTTCGGTGTAGGAGACGGAGCAGACGAAGATAACAAAGATTCCCAAAAGTCTTTAGAAGCCATCATTGGTTGCTATAGAATAGAAATAGGTGGTAGATCATTAGGGTTAAGAAGTGATTGAGATGGTTGATTTATGTTATTAGTATTGGCCGCCGAGAAGGTATCATGGATGTTGGTCTCCACAGAATGAGTTGCCTAAGTTTGTGAAGGTTTGACGTTGAAGTGTACATCCAATCCAGCAATGATGGGTGGAGCATGGGCTACATTTTGTGCTTGATTTGCAAGTTCCAACATAGCCTCTTCTTCAAAAGTAGGTATTTCATGAACTGGGGAGATTGTTGCTTGTATCTCAAGATATTACGCAAGTGTACGTATCTCAATCAAGTAATAAATGATAAGTAGAGTATCGATTCCACGGAGAATTCCATCCTTAACTTTCAATGTAAAAGTAAAATTGATTTAAACAAAATTAACAAGATTGATTTGTGATTGACTAACTAAATGACCAAATGACAGGTAATTAAACTAAAGAACTAAAATGGAGATTAAGCAATAGAGGGAACTTAGTGAGTGAAAAGAGTGTTGGGAATCAAGTTTCCCTTCCCCTAAATTTTATAATGCAAATAATAAAGTAATACTACAACCCAAAATATATCAAGAACCTGGAATGAATGGCATAATGGTATTTCCCAATACACATATGCTAGCATCCTAATTCAACATATGCATATTCCTATGAAGAAATGAAATATGAATGCAATTTAAACCCAATCCCAATCATGCCATGTGAGGTAATTGGGTATTCCTACCCAACCTACTAATTAACACAAACTAATTAAAGATTATGCTAACTCACACAATTCAACAAGCATCTAGGCTGCATTAACTTTCCAGTTAACTCAATCATAGCAATTGTTCATGAAAGATTCATCAAGAACCGAAATTAATCAATATATATCATGTTGAATTCATTGACAAAAGGTAGTATTGTAGTAAAACTAAAGAACACATGATAGTTACATCTCAAAATTCAGGTTTAAGTATTACTATCATCCCAACACAACACAAGTTTAGCCCATAACAGACATTAAAAACACAGCAGTAGTTATAGTTAACATTGAGCTAGAAGATGAGAATATAAAGTTATAAAAATGAAAAGAAATTAAAGCTTCAATGCTTCCACAAGAGCTCTAGCAGATCATCTTCTCCAGCAGCCTTCCCTTGCTTCCGCACGAGTCAGTTCTGCCTCCCCTTACTTCAGCCGTGTCCTCTATTCCTTAGCCGTGTATTCCAATCTCCCTTCTCCTCTCCTCCTCCTTGCCCACGTTTTTGCCTGCTTTTCTCCTCTTTTCTTCCCTTCTTCTCCCCCAAAGTCCTAGGTTAAAATTGGCTTGTAGGATTAGAACATTTTCCTTTGATATCAACGGCTGAGATCTTTTATGGAATGACAAGAATAATGTCCTCTTAAGTTAGCCCCTTCTGGTCATTTCCACTTGAATTGGATCTAAGAATATTCTGCTCCGTATTGCTGCATCAAACTTTACAGCAAAGTTAGAGGACAGCTTCTTCTTCTATTTTGGATCTTCACCTACATTTTTCAAGAGAAAGAGAATTAATCAAATTCATCTATTAATTTGAAGATAAGTTTATGTAAGAGTGACAATAATGACCTATACAAGATGCAACATGTTAAGACTCAATAAGACAATGACTACTAACACTAAAACAAAGATAAAAATACTCCTAAATGAAGCCATCTCAAGTATAAAGTTACCAATCTTAACTCTATTTCATAGAGTTATCAGAGATCACCATAGGAACATCATTATCTTCATCATAATCAGATAAGTAATAAACAAAGACTTCAACACAGGTGCAAGCCTCCTTAGAGGATTATTCATTAACAAAGGCATTGTAAGGACATCAGAATTCGTAATGGAACTTCTCGCGGTTGGCGACATCTATTTGACGGATTGAAGGGCAGTGGCGAGTTTCATGGTAAATGCAGCCACATCGTTGACAAAGAAGCCATAGTTCATATCAAATGAGAGCTAATTAGGGAATACCTACTACATCTCTTATAACTAAGGAAGTTGGTACTGACCTAGTTTTTTTTTTAAAAAAAAAAAAAAAAAACTTTAACTCTAGCTACATCAACAGGAAAAGCACCAGTGGATGGGTGATCTTGGATTTCAACCACCTTTCGTACTGTTAAAGCTGCAAACCTGATGTTTTGAGCATCTAGGCAGCCCATAGGAATACTCCTTAATTGAATTCAGATGGGAATTCTTTCCTTAGTTGGATCAAAGAGGGGACCAAGAATAGAATGTGAGGTAGTACAAGAAGATTTTCACCACACACCCGGTCCTAGATGAATGATTTTGTCTCTGAGTTCCAAGGTTCCAAAAAACTGCCTCTATCAAAATAGCAAATGAGGTGAGCTCCCATGTAATCCTAGCAATCAGATAGGACCGAACATAGGTCTCTTTAAAAGGTTTGGGAAAGCTAATGCAATAACCATGTAGTATGCCTCCAATAGCATTGAGAGGAAATGGAGTTTGAAGAGATATGCTTGTGACTATTCCAGGAGGTGAAGTAAGTCTCCAAACAATAAAGAGAGAGAGCTCATTGTGGAGGATGATTTTGACAACGATCGAGCAACCTGATGTCGAGGGTGTTTCAAGGAAAAACTCCATCTCCAACCACTGAGCCCTAAGAAGGGGAGGAAAGTCTCCTAGTTGGACACATAGCAAGACTAAAGGAGGTTATTAGAGAGTGACCGAAATAGAAACCAGAGCAAAGAAAGAAATATAGTTTTAACAAGGTAGGAGAAGAAATTTAAGTGAGAAAGGAACTGGTTTGAAAAGGAGTGGTGCAGCCACGTGCTTATCCAAGTGACGAGGAGGAGAGGAGAAAAAGGTAAACATGGGCAGAGGAGAAAGGAAAGGGTTCAGTTTACAATCCAACCACACCAGAATTAGGTTAAATTCCATTAGCTTCTTCATGCCAGCCCAACAAAGTTGATGGTGTCAAATCCATGTCATCCACCTGGAAAGAGTGAAAGATGATAAAGTAGAGAATATGTCACATCCCCCAAGACGGTGCCCTAACTTGCATACCCGGGTGTGTGATCCATAGCCCCGAGGATCAAGTATCGAGGAAATCATCCTCCTACATATGCAATAACATAATCATGAACAGAAAATAATCAACGTTTTAATATTATAAACAAAAGATCTAAATCAGGAAATGAATATCAATATAATCAGAGTGCGGAAAATGATACCAGATGTAAGCACATCAAAAAGAAGTAGAGTGAGGCGGAATCTCACTCCACAGTTACAATGGAATGTAGCACGTAAGTCTAAAAAGAATTACAACTGTTTCTAAAGGAAAGTAAGGAAAGAAAGTCAAACTAAACTATGAGTTTTTTATTCTATAGATAACATCTTCAAAATAGTGGACTTCATCAATCCAACACAGATGTTCCCATTCTACGTTATGTCTAATCGTAGTACGCAACGTGATCACTCGAGGGATCATCAGTGTGATCTTCATTGTTGCCAACACCTTGCGTGTAGAACGCTTCATTGGTTTGCGCTTCATCGTATTATCCTTCATAGTAGTCAATACCTGTAAAATAATATAACAAAAAGATTGCACAAAAAGGAGTGAGTTCGAATGAACTCAGCAAGGCAAGTTAACTCATAACAACATAAATAACATGCAACAGAACATAACAAGATGCAATGCAATGTGAAACAGATAATGTATGTATGCATCTAAACTCTATGTATGCTGGTCTCTATTGGCAGACAGGCTTTAAGTCATAGCACCATACTTCTTTGGGAAGGTCTCAAATCACTAATCATCGGTTGGTAATGGGTCCGGCATCCCTCGGGACATTCCATAGCTGGGGTTTAGTTCACCGCTCTCTCTCATCACCATTGGTCTAAGTATTGACGCATGTCAGGGTTAAGCCTAGCCAAATGCAACTCATCTACTCAGTCATATCAACTCAGTTCCAGATACATCCTTTCCTCGCCCCTGGCGATCCTTTCTAGTATCCTTCACACTAGAGTCCTCATAGTCCCTAACTACGGACTCATCAACCCTATTGGTCATCCACATATGGTAAAAAGGAAGCTCTCATGTCCCCTCATGGGTTGGTTACTGGTCTTGAGCGCCCATGAGCCCAAGTCTAGCCATATGCAACCCTCCCAATAAATGGCCCCCACAATGTGATTCCTGTCCTCTCACGGGTTGGTTACCAGTCTTGAGCGCCCATTAATCCCCATTGCTACCACGGGTTGTTCAGTATCAATACCCTTTTGACTAAGGTCTGATATAACACGGACATCCTAGCCAAACACTGCTAGATAGCCCTAAGTATGACAACCAATGGTTCAAGAAGGTGTCAATGGGCAACCCCGAAAACATCCCATACTATTTCCATTGGTGTCCAAGTACAGAAGTGTTAAAAGGACATCTCTCAATCCCAAACCATACTTAATCAATCACATGCTCAGATCGGTCATGACATACACAATCAACACCTCATCATACAAAAGAGAATGTAAAAGCATAATCCAATCATTAAACAATATGCAGTAATAAGCATTTCATAGAAGCTTGAATAATGAAAAAGAAAACATAAGTGAAGTGCTACTGTACTTACAGTAGTATATCATAAGTATAAAATACAATAACAGTAGTTAAACTCAGAGTTTCTTAAATTAGAAACCAAAGTATACGCGATCTATGTTATTATGAAATAACTGTCCTTAACTTAATTATCGCAAAGATAATCCAAAGATCAAAGAGAGAGGTTCCAAACTTAGCAATAAAACCCCTAACAATCATAGATACAACATTAGGAAAGAAGCCTAAAAGATTGGAAAGCAAATGAATCAAACAGAGCGAAAAACAGAGCTTCTGACTTCATTGGTCGATTGATTGGTCTACTGACCCATTCGACCAATCAGTCGACCAACAGAGTCAGTACAAAGCAAATACGAGAAATTTAATCCGAAACTCAATCTACAGGGTTTGGAACTTCACGAAACTTGGAGGAAAACTTTAGGATATTATTCTAACACTAAGGGAGCAAAGATTAAGCACTAATAATGATAAAAAACACTACCTTCCAATTTGAAATCATGGTTTCCCCAATTGGGTGAAAACCCTAGAATTCGATGAAAAATATACTATGAAATCACGGAAAAGACTAGGGATGACTTAGATCATGTAAAACCCAGCCCTAACCTTGACCCGGAAACCTTGTTATTTGTAGGTCCAGTGACCCGAAGTAAAGTAAGAAGTCAGCTTTGGGCCATCCTAGTAGAGGACTTGGTGTCTGGCTTTGAATCTATGAAAGTTGATGAGGAAGTTCTATTTATGGAAACTGAATCTTGATGAAGATCGGATTAGTTGATGGACTTGGAGTGCTCTCTATCTTGGTTTGAAGGCATTTCTACCTATTAGGTAAGTCACTTGACTTGTGTGCAAAACCCCTTTAGGATTGGATTTGATCTGGGCCTTCAATTCCCTGTTTTGGTCTTGCTGTCAGCATTGGTCGACTGATTGGTCGACTGGGCCAGTCGACCAATCCACTCGACCAATGAGTGCTGTCTTTGGCAATTAGGTTGTTCTTGCTCTATTTAAGTCCAATCTCGAGTCCACTTCGTATTTGCTGCCTCCAAACTCTCTGGAACGAACCAAAGACCTCTGCAAGTCATCTCCCTTGCATCCTTGGTGTTTTCTTGACGGATCTTCGTCGAAACTCTTCTTTTTGCATCAAAAGGTATGTCTACTCTCTCTTCTTCTCCTCCATCTTTGTTTTTCTTTCCTTTTTGAGTTGAGACAGTAGAAGAGATGCTGCATTCTCTGTTGCAAACATCTCTGAACATGTTCTCATGATCATCCTAAGGATTTGAGGCTAGAACAATGATCTTAACCATGATCATTGCAAGCTTTTGAAGGAATCATGATCAAACCATGATCTAATCTTGTTAAACATCTGATTTGAATTCTGATCTCTTTGGATCTTCTATGTTGATCATGTTAGTAGTTAGTTACTTGTGTTTTTTTCCATGATCCATGATCTATCAATCTCTAGTTGTTCTCTTCTACCATACTATGTGTTCTTCATGAAGCATGGTAGTTACATATATGGTAGGTTTTATTTCCTAATTTAGATTTATGCTTCTAAGCCTTGTTCCTTGAAGATCTAAGTATGTTTTCATGATACCATTACCTGAAGCAATGATCCATCCTCCTATTGTTCTTGTCTTTGATTTCTATTTCGAATTCATCAAGATCCATGGTTGATCTAATTATGGTAACTTTTTGTTTCCTAATTTGGATCTTGATATCTTGATTTGATTGGTGTTTTGAGGTCCCCTATATGTTGGAATACTGCTGATGTAGTTTACCCCTTGATTAGTACCCTTTTGAACCACCAAATTCGGATTTCATATCTTAAAACTCTGTTTTTTTTAGGCTTATCGCCCTGCATTGGTCGATCGATTGGTCGATCGGGCGATCGACCAATCCACTCGACCAATGAGTACAGCAACTCCAGAATTGGTCTGTGTTGGATGTTTTGGTATCTTTTCTGTTAGGGATCTTTCCTAATATGTTGTATATACTTGTTTAGGACATTCTTCTCAAGTTTGCCAAGATCTTACTTGATTTCTTAGGATTCCTTTGCGAGTTATAAAAGGTAAGGATGGTTATTTCCTTAATTACATAGATAGCATGAATCTAGTTTCTATATTTGAATATCATAGATATGATTCCTAAATTAGATTCTTACAATGATATACTACTGTTGCATAACTTTGATTACAGTAGCAATACTTATTCATATTGAATTGATTCATGTATGATTTACTTACCAATGTTATACAAGTGATTGTAATTATTGATTTCTTTCCATATATGAAGTTACCATATATGTGATGATATGAATTGATGCATGTGTATGCTTAAGTATGGTTTGGAAAGGAGAGGTGTCCTTTTGACACTTCTGTTCTTGGACTACTACGGGAATATTATGGGATGTTTCCGGAGATGCCCTCTGGACACCTTCCCAAACTGTTGGATGACATATCTAGGATTGTCTAGTAGTGTTTGGCTAGGATGTCCTGTTATGTCGACCCTAATCGGAGGGGGTATTGAGACCGAACGACCCGTGGTAGCAATGGGGATTCATGGGCGCTCAAGACCGGTAACCAACCCGTGAGAGGCCAGGAATCACATTGTGGGGGCCATTTATTGGTAGGGTTGCATATGGTTAGACTTGGGCTCACGGGCGCTTAAGACCGGTAACCAACCCGTGAGAGGACGTGAGAGCTTCCCGTTTACCATATGTGGATGATCAATAGGGTTGATGAGTCCGTAGTCAGGGACTATGAGGACTCTAGTGTGAAGGATACCGGAAAGGATCGTCGGGGACGAGGAATGGAAGTATCTGGATCCGACTTAATGTAACTAAGTAGAAGACTTGCATTTGGCTAGGTTTTACCCCGACATGCGCCGAAGACTTATACCAAATGGTTGTGAGAGAGTGTGTTGACTTAACCCCCTGCCAAGGTTTGTCCTGAGGGATGAAGGACCCATTACCAATCGGCTGCTCAAGACCGGTGAAATGATCCGTGAGAGAATCCAAGATATCTTAAATGGTTGAGGATGTGAGTGGACTTTCCTAAAGAAGTACGGTGCTATGACTTAAAGCATGTCTGCCAATAGAGACCAGCATACATAGAGTTAGATTCATTCATTCATTGCTTGTCTCATATCATATTGCATTTATGATTGTTCTGGAATCCTGCCATTTATGTTATTATGGATTTTTAATCGCCTTACCGAGTTTCTTTGAAACTCATTCCTTTATTGTACAATGTTTGTTAGACTATCCTGCAGTACTTGAGTATTATGACGGTCCCTATGAAGAAGCGCAAGGCGAAGAGGCATATCTCCGGGAAGGTGATTGCGGTTACCACAATTACTCGAAGATCCCGCGAGTGGTTATGCTCCGTACGATGCTTAGTCCGACCATTGAGTGGAAGCATCCTTGTGCCATTTATGAGATTTACACTTATAAGGATGTTGTCTATAAAGTGGAGAACAATTTAGTTACCCAATGTACTTGCTACTGGGATTAGATGTTGTCTAGTTTATTCTTTTAGAGCTACTTTTCCGCTGGTTGTAAAGTGGGATTTTTGCCTCACTTTACTTATCTGTTTGACACTCTGATTATATCTATTATTCTGATTCATTTATGATTCATTCTTTCTTTATTGGATCTATGGTTTATCTTCCGCACTTTTATTATGATTGTTCATGATTATGTTATTGTTTATGTGGGAGGTTGATCACTCGATACCTGATCTTCGGGCTGTGGATCACACTCTCGGGTATGCCAGATAGGGTACCGGCTGGGAGGGCGTGACAGATCTCATCCAAGAAAAAGGTAATCAGAATCAAATACAAGTATGTCATTAGATTCAATCGGCTAAGAAATTAGATCCATAAAAAGAATTAGGGTTTCAAGAAGAATTTTCAGGGTTAGGGTTGAGATCACTAAGATGATTATAGACTCTAAAGAAAAGAATGAGATCATGAAAGAGATGGTTGCTAGAATGCAGCATCTTCTTCCCAATCTCAAACAAGAACAAGATTGAAGAAGGATAATTCACAACACCGAAGAGATTACTATCCTCGTATTGGCAGATCCGAGATGAGAGACTTCAAATCTAGCAGAGAATTCTTCAAAATCACCAAAGAGAGTTTCAAACAAGTCTTCCCACATTCTCAGAGTGTTTTGGAGGCAGAGGACACTAAGAAACACAAAGTGTGTTTAAATAGAGAGTGAAAAACCCTAAAATTGGATTTTCTCGGATTTAACACACAGTTGGTCGACTGCTTGGTCGACCAATCAATCGACCAATCAGGTCAGCAAAGTTCAAACAGGGAACTGGAGGATCAAATGAACACCAAACCTAAAGGGCTTTTACACACACATCAAGTGACATACCTAGGGTGTAGAAATGACTTCGAACTAAGTCAAATAATACTCCAAGTCTTTCAACTAATCTCATCTTTAGTCAGGTGCAGTTTCCTTTCTAGTTCAGAGCAAGTTTCCATGATTGGAACACCAACATCAACATCCATGGGTTCAGGGTCAAACTTCATATCTTCCACTGAGATGGCCCACAGTTGACTTCTTCCTTTACTACGGGTCATCGGACTTACAAACAACAGGGTTTCCGGGTCAAGGTTAGGGCTGGGTTTCACAGAATAAGAGTGTAATAGTGCCATATTGGGATCGTTGTCTTGGGTAGGAGACGAAGAAGACTGATTCAGAGAAGAATCTTTACCCAAAACCAGCACGTACCTCATTAGCAGATAACTATAGATTTATAGAGGAATTATCTAAATTCCCATTGGCCGACTGAGAATCCACCAAACCTGCCTCCACTAAAGCCGCATGAACCACTAGAGAGGACGAATTTCTTTCACCCTCAACCTCCAGCGACTTTGCAGTCCTAATAGAAGTAGGACCTTCATTCTAAATATCATCTTTATGTGCCAGTTGTTGAGGAACAAGCTTCTCTTTTGCAGAAGGAACATTAATAGTGCAATTTTGGCCCAAATGGCCTTCCCGATTACATCGAAAGCATCTCTAAATAGCATCTTCATAAATCACCTTTTGAATAAAGCTGAAAACACGTGTAGAACCAGTTCAAGGCATTCTATTTGAACTTCAGGCACTCACTCTGCTTCCAATTATAATTCCACCAAAATTCTAGCGTAATGTCCCACAGAACCTAGACGAGTACGACGATCTAAGGAAACCGGACGACCTACCGTCTTGGCAATAAAGAGTAATACCTTGGCATGCCAGTATTCAAGAGGAAGATCAGGGAAGCGAATCCAAACCAGTTTGGCAGAAGGTTGGGGAGCATAAATTTTAAAATCCGGGCACCAACGTTGGAAACGAATCAGTTAAGTGCCAATATTCTAGACACCTCATCTCCAAACTTCCGAAAACTCCTCCTTACATCTAAATTGAAAAATCACGAAACCCTTCCCCAAAGAATGTAAAAAAACTCCTTGTTTCAGTTTCCAAGATTTTGTTGCCAGATCACGTAGAGCATCCATTGTCGTCTGATGAAAGTTTACTCTTCCAATCAAGGAGAAATGAAATTGAGTACACTGCAGCTCGTACTCAGTTTGAGGAATAACAATACGCCGATAAGATCCTGCCTGCATAGGAAATGGGAGGGAATCGATCTCAGGCATTATCGAAATCCCTACCACCCCTGCAAAAGATCTCCCACCATCCACCATCTGAGTGAAGCCATTACCAGCCTTTTCCGAAGGATGCAAACGCAGGAACACTGATGCCTTAGGCACACCATCTTTCTCTAGAGCTTCTCTCTCCTCCATTTATTTTCATTCCTCCTTTCAAATATAAACACCATGTTTTGAAATTCAAAAAATCCTAGACGCGGGAAAGAGTTCTAAATCACTTGAAAACCCTAATTTGAGGAGTTATCAAGTGGGCCCCGAAGATGAATTGGGATTAGTGGTTCGGCCAACAATTTTGAATTTAAAAAATTCTTAGATGTGGATAAGAGTTCTAAATCAATTGGTAACTTTCCTCTAGGGAGTTCACTAGTGGGACCCGCAGATAAGAATGAAGTTTGTGGTTTAGCTAATCCATGTGAATTTCAAAAAGTCCTTGATGCGGGTAAGAGTTCTACTCACATTGGTAACCTTCATTTGGGGAGTTCTCATGTGGGCCCCAAAGATGAATTTGAGGTTAGTGGTTCGCCAACATTTTTGAATTTCAAAAATCCTTAGATGCGGCTAAGAGTTCTAAATCAGTTGGTGAATTTTCTTTGGTTAATTCACAAGTGGGACCCGCATATAAGAATGAAGTTTGTGGTTCGGCCATTCCATTTGAATTTCAAAAAGTCCTTGCTGCGGATAAGAGTTCTTATCAAATTGGAAACCTTTCTTCGGGTGTTCATTGGTGGGACCCGAAGCTGAGAAGGTAATTAGAAATTCGGCCAGTGAAGAAAAGTGTTTAAGAGGGAGCTCAATGGGGGCTGATGTGCCAACTAGGGAGGATGATTTGGAATCTAGTGGGACCCATCAGAGTTCGGCCAGGCTGGAAAGTGATGGAACGCTACAATTGGAAGTGGTTCTTCCTCATCGAAAGCCTAGTCGTCCTAAGAAGGCTCACACAGTGGGGAAAGTGCTAACAAGTAAAAAGGGCTCTATCATGGAGGAATTCAAGAAGGTAGATGCAGCTTTAGAGAAAGTATCTACAGTGAATAAGAGCCTCTCACTGGGAGAGGACAGTGTTGCTATGTAACTGTTACTATGAAGCTTTTCTTTTGGAATTTTTGCAGCATTGGTAATGCGTTTGGGAGGAGGGCTCTTAAACTTTTGTTAATGACTCATCAACCAGATATTTTTTGTGTCACTAAACCAAAAGTGGATGTCAATAAGTGCCCAATTCTAATGGGTTAGTTGTTATCAAATGTGAGTAGGAACCAGTGAGGTAGGGTGTATTGGGGGCAACTGTTGTTGCGGGTGAGCGAGGTTGGTTCCTCTTAAGGTTCTAATTGATGTATTTTTTTTCTTTTTCTTCTTCGCTTTATAAAATGACCCTTTTAGAGAAAAAAAAATTAACAGAGAGAAATGATGGCTAGCTCGAGTGATGGCCTTAAGCAAACATGTGACACAAGCTTTACGAGGACCAGCGATTCCAGAGCCTTCTTCTACTTTTAGTAACTCATGCCCCTCAAGATTTGATTTTCTATAGGCGATTCAATCAAAACTTGCAGAACCCAAAATAACATATCCAAAACAAAACTATTTGAGGCCACTACCCATCTCCACAAAACCACCTCTCCTACAACACCCCTGTCATAGGGAACCACTTCCCTACCCATCAAACGGCTGTCTCCAACCAAAATGGAAAAAATGAGAGAAAAGGGGCTTTGTTTCAAGTGTGACGAATGATTTATACCCAGGCACAAGTGCAAGGTAAAACAGCCCCTTCTGCTCGAATGTGAAGATGAAGGGGATTCCCAATTGGAAGTAATATGTGACAATGAACCTAACCTCCCCAATGACACGAATGAAACGGTGGAAGAACTATCATGCCATTCCATGAATGGTATTCCATCCCTAACCACCATTTGTTTCATAAGATATATACAAGGACAACCGATTCAAATACTGGTTGATGGAAAGGCAACTCATAGCTTTATTCAAAGCTGAGTAGCACAACATCTGGGATGCGTTGCAGATGCGGTACCTCACACTACGGTCATTGTTGGCAGTGGAAGTCGCTTTACATGTGAAGGTTTGGTAAGAAAATTACCCTTACAAATTCAGTCGTTTTATTTGAATTATATGCTTATGTCATACCCATTTTTTGTGCAGACATGATACTTGGGGTCCAATGGATGACCCAACTTGGGCCCATCCACTTTGATTATAAGAACTTGACCATTGAATTTCACCATATGGGCCAGCCAATGAAATTACAAGGTGACCATCGAAAGATGGCTACTCAGGTTATGTATCATGATGGGCTACGTAGAATTGTGACAACCCAAACTGGAGCAATATTTTTTAAATTGGAATTAGAGGAAATGGGTACGCCTGTAATAGAGCCCATGGGCCCTACACTACAAGAGTTATTAATGATTCATTCCTAAGTGTTTTCTACACCCAAGGGCCTAACCCCCCCCCCCCCCCCCACCACCACCACCAAAGGAAATAGGATCATGTCATCCATTTGCAAAACGTCCATCCATATTGGTATCCGCATTTTCATACTGGACCAGTCGACCAATCCACTCGACCAATGGGTTCAGCCTTTGGTAACTAGGTCTTGCTTGCTCTATTTAAGTCCAATCTCGAGTCTACTTCGTATTTTCTGCCTCCAAACTCTTTGGAACGAACCAAAGACCTCTGCAAGTCATCTCCCTTGCGTCCTTGGTGTTTATCTTGACGGATCTTCGTCAAAACTCTTGTTCTTACACAAAAAGGTATGTTTACACTCTCTTCTTCTTCTTTATCCTTGTTTTCTTTCCTTTTTGAGTTGAGACAGTAGAGTTGATGCTGCATTCTCTGTTGCAAACATCTCTGAACTTGTCTCTCATGATCTTCCTAAGGATTAATGGCTAATGCGATGATCTTAACCATGATCATTGCAAGCTTTTGAAGGAATCATGATCAAATCATGATCTTGTCTTTGTTCATCTTTTGATTTAAATTCTGATCTTCTTAGATCTACTATATTGATCATGTTAGTAGTCAATCGCTGTGTTTTCTTTACATGATCCATGATCTATCAATCTCTAGTTGTTTCTCTTCTACCATACCATGCTTTCTTCAAGAATCATGACAGTTACATCTATGGTAGGTTTTGTTTCCTTATTTAGATTTATGTTCTTAGATCTATTTTCTTGAAGATCTAAGTATGCCTTCCATGATATCTTTATCTGAATCAATGATTCATTCTCCTATTGTTCTTGTCTATGATTTCTATCTTGAATTCTTCAAGAACCATGATTGATCTAATTATGGTAACTTTTTGTTTCCTAATTTGTAACTTGAAAACTTGATTCGATTAGTGTTTTGAGGTCCTCTATATGTTAGGATACTACCAATGTAGTTTACCCCTTGTTTAATACCCTTTTGAACCACCAAATTCGGTTCTTTATTCTTAAAACTTTGATTTTGTAGGCCACTGTCTCCATTGGTCGACTGATTGGTCGACTGGGACAGTAGACCAATCCAATCAACCAATGAGTACAGCAACTCCAGATTTGGTATGTTTTGGATGTTTTGATATCTTTTCTGTTAGGGATCTTTCCTAATATGTTGTATACACTTGTTTAGGACCTTCTTCTCAAGTTTGTCAAGATCTTACTTGATTTCTTAGGATTCCTTTGCAAGTTATAAAAGGTAAGGATGGTTACTTCTTTAACAACATAAATTGCATATCTTAAGTTTCTATATTTGAATCTTGTTAATTTATTTCTTTAATTAGATTCTTATAATGTTATACTACTGTGGTACTGTCTTGATATCAGTAGCATTACTTGTTTATATTAAATTGACTCATGTATGATTTACTTACCAGTTATATACAAGTTGATTGTAATTATTGATTTCTTTCCATATATGAAGTTACCATATATGGGATGTTATGAATTGATGCTTGCGTATGCTTAAGTATGGTTTGGAAAGGAGAGGTGTCCTTTTGACACTTCTGTCCTAGGACTACTACGGGAATATTATGGGATGTTTCCGGAGATGCCCTCTGGACACCTTCCTAAACTGTTGGATGACATATTTAAGACTGTCTAGTAGTGTTTGGCTAGGATGTCCCGTTATGTCAGACCCTAATCGGAGGGGTATTGAGACCGAACAACCCGTGGTAGCAATGGGGATTCATGGGCACTCAAGACCGGTAACCAACCCGTGAGAGGACAGGAATCACATTGTGGGGGCCATTTATTGGTAGGGTTGCATATGGATAGACTTGGGCTCACGGGCGCTCAAGACCGGTAACCAACCCGTGAGGGGACGTGAGAGCTTCCCGTTTACCATATGTGGATAACCAATAGGGTTGAGTCCGTAGTCAGGGACTATGAGGACTCTAGTGTGAAGGATACCGGAAAGGATCGCCAGGGGCGAGGAATGGACGTATCTGGATCTGACTTGATATAACTAAGTAGAAGACTTGCATTTGGCTAGGCTTTACCCTGACATGCGCCGGTACTTAGACCAATGGTGATGTGAGAGAGTGGTGACCTATACCCCAGCCATGGAATGTCCTGAGGGATGAAGGACCCATTACCAACTGATGATGAGTGAATGAGACTTTCCTAAAGAAGTACGGTGCTATGACTTAAAGCATGTCTGCCATTAGAGACCAGCATACATAGAGTTAGATTCATACATTCATTGTTTGTCTCATACCATATTGCATTTATGTTTGTTTTGTAATCCTGCCATTTATGTTATTATGGATTTAACTGCCTTACTGAGTTTCTTTGAAACTCATTCCTTTTTGTACAATGTTTGTTAGACTATTCTACAGGTTCTGAGTATCATGACTGCTCGTATGAAGAAGCGCAAGGAGAAGAGGCATATCTCCAAGAAAGTGATTGCGGTTACGACAATTACACTGAAGATTCCGCGAGTGGTTATGCTCCGGACGATGCTTAGTCCGACCATAGAGTGGAAGCGCCCTTGTGCCATTTATGAGATTTATACTTATAGGGATATTGTCTATAAGATTGAGAACAATTTAGTTACCTATTGTACGTGCTATTGGGATTAGATTCTATCATGTTTCTTCTCTTTTAGAACTACATTTCCGCTGGTTGTAGAGTGGGATTTCGCCTCACTTTACTTATCTGATTTAGACACTCTGATTATATTTAGTACTCTGATTTATATATGATTCATCTTTCCTTATTTGGATCTATGGTTTATCTTTCGCACATCGATTATTATTGTTCATGATTATGTTATTGTTTATGTGGGAGGTTGATTACTCGATACCTGATCTTCGGGCTGTGGATCACACTCTCGGGTATGCCAGATTGGGTACCGGCTGGGAGGATGTGACACGGGCCCCACTGGATCTGGTCATAGCCGAACACCTGTGGAGGTGATACACTGCAAGATCTAGGTTCAGTGACAATTCCGTACAACATATGATATAATATAATTAAATGGACAAGAATAAATCAAGTTCAAGTATTAAATCATCAAAACTGAAATAAAAGTATTACAGTTGTCCAAAACTCCCAATCAAAAGCTAAACATCAGAGTTCTAAGAAAGAAAGAAAGTTAAAGTCTGCACCAGAAAATAATGTAAGGAAAAACTCGGAAAGGTGACTCCATAGGAGCAATCCTGGCACGAACAAGAAGCATTATATGAATCCACTTCTTCTCCGATTACGCCCTCTTGTTAACCACTCGACAAAGGATCCTCAATGAAAGTGGGGTCCTCATAACCTGTAGAGAAGTCTAAAAAACAAACAAAAATAAAGGAATGAGTTCACAGAACTCAGTGAGGTTAACTAACATCCATGTCATACATTCATCCAATTTCCACATCACAATTCATAAGATAACCATGTAATTTATAATATAAATAAACAAATGCATGATGATAATATAATGTTCCTAACTCTATCATGTAGTCTCTAAGGTAGATACGCATTAAGTGTATACACCAATCTTCTTTGGGCGGTCTCAATCACTCTCCTTCAACAAGAGATGTCTATTGGGTTCTTCGCGGTTGTTGGATAAAGTTTTATCGACTCATGGTTGGGGTATAGGTCACCACTCTCTCACATCACCATTTGGTATAAGATTTGGCGTGTGCCAAAGATAATCGTAAGCCCAATGCAAGGTCATAAGATCTTGTACAATATATGGTCCAGATATGTCCCCACATGCCTAGTGCACTTTTGATTCAATACCTTCCCACTATAAATGGAATCCTCAATAGGAGGCATCTGTTGGATCCCATTCTTCAACCCAGCAGTCATCCACATATAATAGACAAGATGCTCTCCATGTCCTCTCACGGGTTGGTTACCGGTCTTAAGCATCTAGGAGCCCTTATCTATGATATGCAACCCTACCTCTATGATGATAGTGGGCCTACTCGATCAAGACCCAACCACTAACATTAAGGGTTAACCGGCTTCAATACCCCTACCGGAAGGGTAGTAGTACTTATCAAGATTCATAGCCTAACACTTCTAGACACCTATCATTCATGTAAATTGGGTCTAAATGCATCCACATAAGGTCACTAGGGTAGGGCAAACCCACAACCCTAGTTGAAAGTACAAGGTACGTAAGCTGGAATAATATCATTCTTGCTCTTTCAACTCATACATTATCCTACCATTCACGTATCAATAATATAAGATTCATAAGAGTAATACCCAAACATTAAATCTTATCTTTCGTTCGCACAAAGTCACGCACAAGCATATCATGATAGATAGAAATTCACAGCAATATATAACGAAAATAGAATTTAAAATAGCAACAATTAATTATGCAAAAGATGGTTAGTCCTTCCTCACCTTTCATTTGATTCTTTCTCCAAAGTCTAAAAATTCACTCTCACAAGGTGGTGACTAAAAGATAAATAAACCTATTCATGCAAGAGGATTGATTAATATAAATTAGAAGTCAATTTGGGTTCAAAACATATCCCAAAACCTTCCCACAAAAACACAATCTGAAACTAGGTTCAAACTCGTCGTATAACTTAGAAGTCAATTTGGGTTCAAAACATATCCCAAAACCTTCCCACAAAAGCACAATCTGAAAACCAAGTTCAAACTCGCCGTATAACTTAGAAGTCAATTTGGGTTCAAAACATATCCCAAAACCTTCCCACAAAAACACAATCTGAAAACTAGGTTCAAACTCGCCATTTTAAACCTAATTCGATGAAAAGTCATAATTTTGTCACCGATTTGAAGTTGAATTGAAACGAAACTTTGGCAAGTCTAATTGATAGCAAAAGGATCCTAAGGCTACCTTTCAATTTGATCTAATTCGATCTACATGAGAAGCCCTAAATTTGGCTCTCCTAAATCGCTCGTAAGCGTCTCAGAGAGTCTAAATGCGAAGTCTTTTGCAAGGATTCGCACCAACAACTCTCATACAAAAGAGCAACCTCAAACAAGAAATCAAGAGCAACCAATAAACCGAACATGCTCCCACTACCACAATCTCACCATTAGAGAGGAGAAATTCCCACAAAACTGTCTAAAGAGAAGGGTTTAAGAATTCTAACATTTATTAACGTCCTGCAATGATTCGAGTCACAAAGTACCTACAATTGGATGATATCCACTCTTCTCTTTGGTTTCTCCTCTTCCCAAAGCCTCAATCTCGTTCTAGCATTAAAAAATGCGTTTAGAGGTGAGTTAAAACATAAAATAGGGTTTAAAAACTCAGAATCCCAATTCTGTCTCGGAGCTAGAAAAGGGATGGAGGGTTGGGGTGGTCGCTCAATCCAGCCGATTGGTCTATGGTTGGACCCTCATCCAAACTCAAAATCCGGTGATTTTTTATTTGTTGGAAAAGTCTTTCGACGATCTTCGTTTGTGTCACGCCCTCCCAGCCGGTACCCTATCTGGCATACCCGAGAGTGTGATCCACAGCCCGAAGATCAGGTATCGAGTGATCAACCTCCCACATAAACAATAACATAATCATGAACAACCATAACAAGAGTGCGGAAGATAAATCATAGATCCAATAATGAAAGAATGAATCATAAACGAAACGGAATAATAGATATAATCAGAGTGTCAAATAGATAAGTAAAGTGAAGCAAAAATCCCACTTTACATCCAGCGGAAAAGTAGCTCTAAAGAATAAACTAGATAAAAGCTAATCCCAGTAGCAAGTACATTGGGTAACTAAATTATTCTCCACTTTGTAGACGACATCCTTGTAGGTGTAGATCTCATAGATAGCACAAGGACGCTTCCACTCAATGGTCGGACTAAGCATCGTACGGAGCATAACCACCCGTGGGATCTTCAGAGTAATTGTGGTAACCGCAATCACCTTCCTGGAGATATGTCTCTTCGCCTTGCGCTTCCTCATAGGGACCGTCATAGTATTCCGTACTGCAGGATAGTCTAACAACATTGTACAATAAAGGAATGAGTTTCAAAGAAACTCGGTAAGAAGGCGATTAAAATCCATAATAACATAAATGGCAGGATTCCGAACAATCATAAATGCAATATGATATGAGACAAACAATGAATGAATGAATCTAACTCTAAGTATGCTGGTCTCTATTGGCAGACATGCTTTAAGTCATAGCACCGTACTTCTTTAGGAAAGTCCACTCACATCCTCAACCATTTAAGATATCTTGGATTCTCTCACGGATCATTTCACCGGTCTTGAGCAGCCGATTGGTAATGGGTCCTTCATTCCTCGGGACAAACCTTGGCAGGGGGTTAAGTCAACACACTCTCTCACAACCATTTGGTATAAGTACTGGCGCATGTCGGGGTAATACCTAGCCAAATGCAAATCTTCTACTTGGTTACATCAAGTCAGATCCAGATACTTCCATTCCTCGTCCCTGACGATCCTTTCCGGTATCCTTCACACTAGAGTCAGCGTATCCTATGGCACCGACCAACTCGGACTACGGACTCATCAACCCTATTGGTTATCCACATATGGTAAACGGGAAGCTCTCACGTCCTCTCACGGGTTGGTTACCGGTCTTAAGCGCCCGTGAGCCCAAGTCTAACCATATGCAACCCTACCAACAAATGGCCCCCACAATGTGATTCCTGTCCTCTCACGGGTTGGTTACCGGTCTTGAGCGCCCATGAATCCCCATTGCTACCACGGGTCGTTCGGTCTCAATACCCCTCCGATTAGGGTCTGACATAACAGGACATCCTAGCCAAACACTACTAGACAATCCTATATATGTCATCCAACAGTTTAGGAAGGTGTCCAGAGGGCATCTCCGGAAATATCCCATAATATTCCCGTAGTAGTCCAAGGACAGAAGTGTCAAAAGGACACCTCTCCTTTCCAAACCATACGTAAGCATACACATGCATCAATTCATATCATCACATATTTGGTAACTCCATATATGGAAAGAAATCAGTAAATACAATCACTTGTATAACATTGGTAAATAAATCATACATGAATCAATTCAACATGAATAAATAATGCTACTGTAATCCAAGTTCTGCAACAGTAGTATATCATTGTAAGAATCTAATTTAGGAATCATACCTATGATGTTCAAATATAGAAACTAGATTCATGCTATCTATGAAATTAAGGAAATAACCATCCTTACCTTTTATAACTCGCAAAGAATCCAAAGAAATCAAGTAAGATCTTGGCAAACTTGAGAAGAAGGTCCTAAACAAGTATATACAACATATTAGGAAAGATCCCTAACAGAATATATATCAAAACATCCGAAACAGACCAATTCTGGAGTTGCTGTACTCATTGGTCGAGTGGATTGGTCGAGTGGTCCAGTCGACCAATCAATCGACCAATGCAAGCAGATAGACCTTAGAAAATCAGAGTTTTGAGATATGAAATCCGAATTTGGTGGTTCAAAAGGGTACTAATCAAGGGGTAGACTACATCAGTAGTATTCTAACATATAGGGGACCTTAAAACACTAATCAAATCAAGGTATCAAGATCCAAATTAGGAAACAAAAAGTTACCATAAATAAATCAAACATGGATCTTGATGAATTTTGAAATAGAAAACAAAGACAAGAACTATAGGAGGATGGATCATTGCTTTTGGTAATGAAAACATGAAAACATGCATAGGTCTTCATGGAATAAGGCTTAGAAGCATAAATCTAAATAAGGAAATAAAACCTACCATATATGTACTATCATGCATCATGAAGAACACATAGTAAGGTAGAAGAGAACAACTAGAATTCTATGGATTATGGATCATAGAAAGAAAACACAACCATTAACCACTAACATGATCAATGAAAGAAGATCCAAAGAGATCGGAATTCAGATTAGGAAATTAACAGAGATTAAATCATGGTTTGATCATGAATCCTTCAAAAGCTTGCAATGATCATGGTTAAGATCATTGTTCTAGCCTTAAATCCTTAGGATGATCATGAGAACATGTTCAGAGATGTTTGCAACAGAGGATGCAGCATCTCTTCTACTGTCTCAACTCAAAAAGGAAAGAAAACAAAGATGTAGGAGAAGAAGAGAGAGTAGACATACCTTTTGATGCAAAAAGAAGAGTTCCGACGAAGATCCGCCAAGAAAACTCCAAGGATGCAAGAGAGATGACTTGCAGAGGTCTTTGGTTCGTTCCAGAGGGTTTGGAGGCAGCAAATACGAAGTGGACTCGAGGTTAGACTTAAATAGAGCAAGAATCAACCTAATTGCCAAAGACAAGACCCATTGGTCGAGTGGATTGGTCGATCGGCCCAGCCCATCGACCAATGCAGACAAAGAAGGCCAAAACAGGGAATTGAAGGCCCAGATCAAATCCAAACCTAAAGGGGTTTTGTACACAAGTCAAGTGACTTACCTAGTAGGTAGAAATGCCTTCAAACCAAGATAGAGAGCACTCCAAGTCCATCAACTAATTAGATCTTCATCAGGATTCTGTTTCCATAAATAGAACCTCATCATCAACCTTCATGGATTCAAAGCCAAACACCAAGTCCTCTACTGGGATGGCCCAAAGCTGACTTCTTACTTTACTTCGGGTCATCGGACCTACAAATAACAAGGTTTCCGGGTCAAGGTTAGGGCTGGGTTTCACAGTTTGGATACCTTAATCTAGTCAGTTGGACTCTCCATCGCCGGTCTATAGACGTGCCAATATCGCCTTTTAACGTCATCGTGATTAATCTTCTCTCTTCTCTTAAATTCTACGAGAGTTGTAGAGTCATCACAAGGATCATTCACAATCATTGGATCCACTTCCGAACCTTCAGGCTCTACTCGAATGCCCCACAATTATTTCCGACTCGAGGCCCGGGTTCGCGGTCCTGAAATCATGGGTTGACAGGTTAGAAATCCAGGGGATTTAACAATTATCCTCCCTAGTACTAGTCCTTTCCTTCACCCATCCTTTTAGTTAAAAAAAAGAAAGAAAGATGGGACGTGGTAGTTTTGTATTTTCTATCGAGCTTTGAATGTGGTGACGGTACCGGATTGCTTTTTTATACCCACGATTGATGAATTATTTGATGAGCTACATGAAGCATTTTTATTTTTTTTTTTCTTTTTTCAAACTTGATTTCTGGTCTGGATATCACCCATCCAGGTTAGGGTAGAGGACATACCTAAAACCGCATCTCATACCCACAATGGCCACTACGAATTTTTGGTCATGCCTTTTGGGCTAACCAACGCCCCGGATACATTCCAAGCCATGATGAATGAGGTATTTCACCCATTTTTACATCGTTTTTGTTATAATATTTTTTGTTGATTTGCTAGTATATAGTGCTACATAGGCAGAGCATCTTCAACATTTGCAATTGGTATGGAAACATTACAAGCCCATGACTTATATGCCAAACAATCTAAAGGTTCTTTTTAAACAATTGTCTATATCTGGGCCATTTAGTCTCGGCCCATGGTTTAGGAGTGGATCCAAGTAAAATTGAAGCTATTACAACTTAGCCCACTCCACGAGGGCTAAGGGATGTATGGGCCTTTTAGGGCCTCACAGGATACTACAGAAAATTCATTTGGGGCTCTGCTCAAGTTGCCAATCCACTGACTAATTTGCCTTCTTCAGTAAGAAGCTTTCGGTGCGCTTACAATCCACATTTGTTTATTGTGGATTCCTCCCGTTTGTATACTTTTGACCTTAACTCTTTCATTTAATTTATTTGCTAATTTTTTTTGTTTTGGCCAAAAAAGACATAAATTAGGGAGACGCTTTTGATAACCCAGGCAATTCACAAATGGCGACACTACCTTCTAGGCAAGAAACTATATATACACACTAACCATCATAGCCTTAAGTTACTTACCTCACAAGTGATTCAGACTCCATAACAACAAGTTTGGATGGCAAAGGTAATTAATGGGATATCAATTTGAAATTACTCACAAGCCAGAAACAAGCAAACGACTAAGTCACAGAAGCTCCACATCATGTTCTCACGTTAAGGATTCCACAATTCTTGTTCAAAGAAGAAACCTTACAACATAAAAGGTTCAACAGGTTATAGAATGAAACAATTGTTAAGTATTTGATTAGTGTGTCAAAAGCTTCGAAGTTGATGGAATGAACTTAAGTCAAAACACTTTTACTTATACTGCACTAAACTTGCCAAATCTAATGTCTATACATTAATTTAGGCCCGTTAGGAACATAACAAAACCCTAGCCAATTCAATAAACCAAAATTGAAAGGCTTAATGGGTTTGAACCAAGGGGGTGGCCTTGCTTGCGTTGTCCTTTCAGTACTGAGCTCTCAGCCGCCCTTGCTGCTTAATGGGTTTGTCATTCTGATTTGATTTCCATTTGAAGATAAACATTCAGATCAAACAGTGATGCTGAACCTTTTGAAGGATAAGGTTGGATGAGATATAAAATGAAAAAAAGTTGAAGTCGCATTTGATGTGCCAAATTTAGCAGGAAGCCTGAGAAACTTTCTTCGATATGCCATTGGGTATCTTTAAAATCTTTCAAACCCATCTTTTGAATCCCTATAAAGTACTTTTTTTTAACATAAAAAATGGCTGAAGGACTATAGTCCCTAAAGAAAAGACATGTTTGCAATGAATAACATTAATATTCCATAGCAATCAAGCCTTTTTGTTTTTCTCTTTTAACGAATGAATTGGTCATTGTTTTATCTCAAACCGGACGAATTTAACTAGTAAAACTAAGTAGTATATATTATTTTTTTATGAAAAAAGAAAATTCATTCGGTTGAAATAGTAGAGTTACAATTTAAAGTAGAGAGTCATATATTATTATTCTTGACATTACTAGATGGAATTAGATCCAATAATCATTTTTTAAGGGTGTGGGATTGAAGTTAGCACAGCTTCAGATTCCTTGTGATACTAATAACTTCTGTCAAAATCTATATCAACTTTAGAGGTCGTACCAATTTTTTTTTTTAATTTCTACTCGCCATCCCCTCCTTTATTGTACCCGTGTCTATTTTTCCTTTGCTTATAAATTGGATATTGTCATCCTAAAAAAAAACCACACTCCAATCTATCACTCTATTGTTATAAAATAAAGAGAAAATATAGAATACAAAGAAAAAAGATAAGATCAGCTCAACCAGAATTAGTCCATTCAGTTGAGTGCATTACATATTTATAGTAAAAGGAACATCTACTCTGATATGAAAATATCAGAGTCTACAAAGAAATACAATATATAATTCGTACACACATTAAGATATTATTGATATGGAAAGATAAATTGTCACCTAAGATATAAGGTGCATAGAATGGAAATATTGACTGCCAACATTATGTGTTGATATCACTGTAATCTTCAATTAAGATGGGAATGTGAATCACCAAGATTGTATGCTAAGGTGGTTGAAATCTTCAATTGGAAGTATTATCTATTGGGGGGTGATGGATATCCACAATCAATATTATTTATAACACTCCCCTTGAATGTCCATCAATAGATAATGTAACTCATTAAAACCTTACTAAGAAAAAACCATATGGGAAAAAATCTTAATGAAGGAAAAAGAGTATACATATCTAAATAATACGTATTGGTAGCTGTCTTATTAAAAACCTTACCAGGAAAACTCAGTGGGACAAAACCATGGTGAAGGGAAAAAGAGTGCAGCACATATTTTACTCCCCTTGATGAAAACATCATTGAGTATCTTTGAAGACGCACACTCCAATATCATATACCAGCTTCTCAAAATTTGAAGTAGGCAACGCCTCAGAGAATAAACCTGTCAAGTTATCACTTGAATGAATTCAATGAACATAGATTTCACCATTTCATTGAAGATCATGAGTGAAGAAGAATTTCGGTGATATGCTTTGTTCTATCTTCTTTGATGTATCATCCCTTCAATTGAGCTTTGCATGCAGCATAATCTTCATATAATATTGTTAAAATTCCTTCTTATAATAGAAGACTGCATGTTTCATGAATGTGTTGTATCATTGATCTTAACCAAATATAAAATAGCTAACATGCACTTGTGAATAAATAATATGTTTGAGATCTAGTTTTATATAGATCAGATAAGTATCTTGCATCTGCATAACAAGTAAGTTGATGTCCACATTCATAAAATAATATAATGTCAATAATTCCTCAAATGTACTGAAATATATATTTTATAACATTTTAGTGTCTTCGTATTGGATAAGAGATAAATCTTGCTAATACACTTGTAGAAAATGCTACATTTGATTGTGTATTATCAGCAAAATACATTAATGCCTTAATTGTACTAAGATATGGTATTTCAGGACCAATAAATTCTCCACTATTTTCTTGGGGTTGAAATGAATCTTTCTTTATATAGAGCGATCCCACAACCATTGGGGTACTTAATAGATTTACTTTATCTATGAAAAATCGTTTCAAAATATTATATATATAAGTTGATTGATGAACGAATATTTCATTCGTCAAATGCTCAATTTATAAGTCAAGACAAAACATAGTCTTTTCAAGATTTTCATTTCAATTTTCTTCAAATAATCTACTGCTTTTGGAAATTCTTTAGGAATTCCAATGATATTTAAGTCATCTTCATATACACTTATTAAAATCAGATCCATATCCTTTAATAAAAGCACAATAATAAATTGGATCATTTTTATACTCTTCATTTAGTAAATATCTACTAAAGAGGTTATATCATATATGCCATGATCATCTCTAAAGCCTTATTGAATAAACTTCCTATGAATTTTTATATGCTTCAGTCATTTTGAATCCTTTAGGAATTTTTATATAAATTTTATACTCGAGTGAGCCATATAAATAAGCTGTAATAATATCCAATAGACGCATGTCAAAATTTCCATATCTTGGTCGATTAATAAGATATCTGAAGGTGATTGCATCCACCACAAAAGAACATGTTTCCATGTAATCAATGTCAGGCCTCTGCGAAAAATTTGTGCCACAATTCATGCTTTATATATCACAATTTCATTCTTTTTCTCATTTCATTTTTCGCACAAAAACTCATTTGTACCCCCACTGGTTTTATACCTTCAAATATTGAACTACAGGTCCAAAAACTTTAATTTTTCAAGCGAATTCAATACTGCTTGAATTGCATCTTTACGTTGGCCAATCATTTCTTCATTTACATTCATCAACAAATTTGTGTTCAAAATCATCGTCTTGTTGCATTATTTCAATAATAACATAATAAGCAAAAATGTTGTCGACAACTTTATATTTTCAGTTCCATCTTTTTCCTGCAATGACATAACTAATTGAGATCTCTTCATTATTTTCAGGTATCTGAACCTCTTCTGGGTTTTATAAGAAGTTATGCCTTCAGGATTTTCATAATCAATTGTCTCCATATTATGACCATCTTGATCATTCTTTTTTCTAGGATTTTATCCTTGGAACCGATTGATCTGTCACGTTTTAAACGTGGTTTAATTTCATTTGCACTGATAGATTGTCCTGCTGGGACATCAATTCTAATTAGAACATTTGCAGCTGGAATATGAGATTTAGTAACTCTTAGCAGATCAGTAAATCTGGCAGTTGATTCATAGTATTTATTGCATTATCATTTGAACTTCAAGTTCACAGTGTTCAATGCGAGGATCTAATGAGATAATGATATTGCATACAATCAATCTCTTTTTCCAACTGTTTATTTTCTCCATTTCATGTTGGAAAAAACAGTTGGAAAAACTAATTCATCAAAATAATACTCAGCAAGTATTGCCTTTAATAAATATCCTATCATTGGTAAGATATTGAATTATATAAGGAAATTCATATCCAACATATATTCCTGATAAGTTGATTTCATACATATTATTTTATATGATTAATTTATTATATTTCCATGTATTTACAATTGTTTTATATCAATTTACCCTAATATGATATGAAAATGAATATGTTGCACCCTTTCCTTTAATTTCTATAATTTTGGTGATTTTATATATTTCCTAACAAATTCTAATAAAGATTTATTACTTTTACATGTAGGAAATTATCAATCAAATCTGGGTATTATTGCAAGAGTCCTACTTCAAGTCAAAAACATAAAGAGAATGAGTCCTTGCATGCTTCTACGTTTTATTTCCTATTTAGGATTTGATCAAAGAAGGAAAAGAGGAAGAAGAATCCAATTCAAATAAGAAGGATAGAAGAATCCCGATTTTGAGTGTCTCTGTCCAGTTTTGATCAAGATCTTCATCGGATGGTCATATGGTGTCCGATCGAGCTGATTTTTGGAGGAGAGCTTCACGACTTCTTGGTCTTCAAATCCAACGGTGGGATTATGCATTGAAGATCTCTAAGTTAGTCCGATTCATACGTCAAAACACTCCTTGGTTAAGTCAGATAAGAACTCTGAGTTTGATTCAAACTCTGAGTTTAATTAATCTATAAAAGGAGATCAAACTCCAGGAAGAGGAGGAGGACGTTTTTGGGAGCTTTGGAGGAGCGGAGAGATCAAACCAGGAGACGTTGGTTGGCTTTGGAGATCTGAAGCTTGGGAATAAGTTTTTCTTGATCTTCTTTCAATGTTCTTGATCTTCTTTCAATGTTCTTGAATATTTCCCATGCCTCAAATAGTGTTTCCGAATCAAACTGCAAAAAAATAGAAATATCTGTTAATAAACTAGCAGTTTTAGATGGTGGAAAGAATTTTACCAAAAATTTTTGAGCCATTTGATCCCAAGTAGTGATGGATCCTGGTTGTAGAGAATGCAACCAACTCTTAGCGTTGTCCCTTAATGAGAAAGGGAACAATCTCAATCTTATGGCATCATCAGTAACGCCATTGCTCTTGAATGTGTCGCAAATGTCCAAGAAACCATCAATGTGAAGATTTGGGTCTTCACTAGGCAATCCAGAAAATTGATTATTTTGCACCATTGTAATGATGGCAAGCTTGATTTCAAAATTGTTAGCTGCTACAGGTGGACGCCTTATAGCTGTTCTATTATCTCTCACAGTTGGTGCAACATACTATCCCAAAGTCTTGCGCTTTGGTGCTTCAACTTCAAGCGGTGGTGGATTATTTTCAGGATCCATTGCTCTAGAAGTGGAAGATAAATTTGTTCTATCTTTCTTTGCTTTTGAGTTCCTTCAACAAGTTGCTTCAATTTCAGGATCAAAAGGAAGTAAATTATCGTTTCCTCTCCTTCTCATGCAAAATCAGTAGGACCTGAAAGAACTCCAATTCACAACTAAAAAATAAAATAAAATAATATAAAAGAATAAAATAAAAAATAAAAGAATTCAAATTAAAACTAGTAATAATTGATATTGATATTAATCTAATAGTCCCCGGCAACGGCGCCAAAAACTTGTTGTGAAAAAAGTACAACGCAAGTGTACGTTGTCGTAACAAGTAATATAATGATAAAAGATCGATCCCTCAAAGACTATAGATTAAGTACCAAATCAATTATACCAATTTTATTTGAACAAATAATAAGAAAGATAATTATTCTAGACTATATTGCAAATTGAAAGTTAAATTGAGATTATTAATTGCTAAAAACCTAGGGGTCAGATTTCACCATAACTAAGCATTCCCACCCTTTTCTCCCTCTTTATAATTTGAGAAATATTTTCCTGATTAATAGTCGAGATTCCCTTTCCTATCTATTAGTCTCTCTCGAGTACTAATAGAAATTCCCTCAATTGCTAACCCACTATATTTCTATGTGGGTTACAACAATTGAGAAATCATTAAATTCTGTGGATTCCCATGTAACAACTACACAAACCATGTAAGTATATCTCTATTTTACATGTAATTCATGGCTTTTACTCCAATGAACTAAACACATAAATCCCCTCTCAGTTCATCATGATTAACAAATCAGTTGATTAGTGGCCAATTAATCAAAAGCATGAAGAATAGAAGTAAAAACTCAATCAAAGGAAACAATATTCAAAATTATATTGATGAATTCAATTCCCAACTTTATTTGAGACTCATCTTTGTGCGCTGTGGTGGAGCAATTAGAACATAACCGCACATCCAAAAATTTTAAGATGAGAAATATTTTGTTTCTAACCATAAGCAAATTGTAATAGAGAGAATTTATGACAACCATTTGACCTGATGTGTACAAATGATGCTTTATTCTCATAAACAATGGTTTAACTATTAATTGAATACATTTAATAAATAATTTTACCAAACCATTTTGGATATAAACATGATCAATAAGCTATTCAACTGTGATCTCAGTTGTTATACAATAATCATAAAGCCTAAGATGTAAATTCACCAGCATTATCAAGACAAACTGTCTTTATCTTATAATCTATAAATTGTGCTCTTAATATAATTATTTCGCAAATACCAAATGCGAGTTCATAATGAACATATATGTGACCATTTTATAGATGCATCTACTAAAATCATATATTATCTGAATGGTCCACATGATGGGTGAATGGGCCCATATATTTTACCCTCTATACTTTTCAAAAACGTAGAATATTCAATCTCAACTTTAACTGGTGAATATATAATAATAAATTTTCCTTGAGAACAAGGAATAGAAGAAAATTCACTTAATTGAAGAATCTTCTGGTTCTTCAATAGAGAACAAATGAATTTTCAATAAAAAAGAAAATTTCGCATCATACTTGATCCGGGATGGTCTAACCGGTCATGCCAAATAATAAAACTATCCGAATCAATGTTCACTTGATTTACCCAAGCATGTGTTTTAACCATGAGAATATTCATGTAACACAAATTGGGATAAAATATCTAACACTTTTACAGTAATGTATAGATACTCACTTTTACCATTATTTGTAGTCTCAATCTGATAATCATTTTGGAAATAAGTTTGAAACTGAATTTCTTTAAGACTTAATACAAAATAATGAATTATTTATAACCAATTTTTATCTCTCAGATAATAATAAATAGCTATTCTGGAGCTTCCAATCAATGTTGTACTATTGATTATTTTATGAATATTGGTTTCCGCATCATTCAATAAGATAATTTTTTTTTCTTTAAGTATAATATGCGTCGTAGCATATAAAAGAATATTCACATTCATCATCAAAATGAAACAAAATAAATCAAAAGATATATAGGAAGTCAATAAAAAAAATTATAGAAAAAAATATTAAATTTAAGATAAACTAACATATGAGATGAGATTTGAAGAAAAAAGAATTACAAACTAATATAATATTTATTTTATTTTATTTGAATTCGACTCACATAATCAAATCTTCAACTATTATCTTCAAAGGAGTTTACAACATTTAAATGTGTAGTATCTTTGAGGCCATCAAAATCATCCATTTTATAGGCAAAAATTGCTCAAGTATCATGATTTTGGAAAATCCAATTTATCTCCACATTATTTTTATTTCTTTAATCAAGCTTTGTCTTCTTTAATTAAGACTTGACAAAGCTTAATTAAATATTGTGGAGTACAACAGATACATGTCTAATGGCTTTCATACCACATCGATAACAAATATTGTCTTCACTCCTTAAAGAGTTATATTGAGAATTCTTATTGTTCTCTTATTTATTTTCATCATAATAATGATAATTATTTCGGCTTTTGCCTCGTTGTCTTTCACAGTCATGACCATAATTATAATTTTGTTTTCTTTCAGGTATATCATGAATTGTTGCATTCACTTCAGGGAATGGATCAGAACTAATAAAACGAGCTTTATGATTTTCATTAATAGTCCATTATTTTACTCAGCCACAAATAGGCATGATATCATTCAGAGTATTTCTTAAAAACTCCTTTTACAATATTGCTATTGTAACAACAAATCTGAAGTTTGAAAATTTGTTAGCATATTTTCATCAATAATATTTTCTCCACATAATTTCAATAGAAGAATTAATTTAAAAAACTGCAGAACTGTATTTATTTATAGTTTCAAATCTTGCAGCTTCATATGCATCTGCAAAACTGTATTCATTTACAGTTTCAAATCTTATAACTTCAAGTGCATTTGCAGAATTGTACTCATTTACAGTTTCAAATATTGCAACTCCAAGTGCATCTCAGAAACTGTACTCATTTATAGTTTTAGATCTTGCAACTTCAAGTGCATCTACAGAACTGTATTCATTTACAGTTTCAAATCTTGCAACTTCAGATGCATTTAACAATATTTGTGGTGCAAAGCTAGCAACCACTATATACAGTAAATAAAACCAATTGTTAATGACAAACCACAACTGTTAAGGCAATCTAATATCTTATTATTTGTTTGATTCTTAGATTCAATAAAACACATACCTTTTTATCATGATGCACTTACATTTCAAGATGGACAAGGTAAACTCCATTATTTACATAAACGCGCAAGGAGATCGATCATTCTTTTCACTTTGGAATAGAAAACATGATGATACATAGTATGTTGTCTTTCTTCTCGTCATTCACAATTACTTCGAGCAGAATCGTGCTGATAACGTGTTATAAAATAAAGAGAAAATATATATTACAAAGAAAAAAGACAAGATCAGTTCAACCAGAATTAGTCCATTCAGTTGAGTGCATTACATATTTATAATAAAAAGAACATCTACTCTGATATGGAAATATCAGAGTCTACAAAGAAATACAATATATGATTCGTACACACAATAAGATATTCTTGATACGGAAAGATAGATTGCCACCTAAGATAGAAGGTGCATAGAATGAAAATATTGACTGCCAACATTGTGTGTTTAGATCACTGTAATCTTCAATTAAGATGAAAATGTGAATCACCAAGATTGTATGCGGAGGTGGTTGAGATCTTGAATTGGAAGTATTGTCTATTTGGAGGTGATGAATATCCACAATCAATAATCAATTTTTAAGGGTGTGGGATTGAAGTTAGCACAGCTTCAGATTCCTTGTGATACTTATAACTTCTGTCAAAATCTATATCAACTTTAGAGGTCACACCAAATTTTTTTTTAATTTCTACTCATAATTCCTTTCCTTTGCCCATGCCTTGAATAACGCCTCGCGCCATCCCCTCCTTTATTGTACCCGTGTCCATTTTTCCTTTGCTTATAAATTGGATATTGTCATCCTAAAAAAAACCCACACTCCAATCTATCACTCTATCACGTTCAGAAATTTATTATATAGCCTGCACACAATAAAATACAAATTTTCATCCCAAAATGAAGTAAATTAAATGATCAAATTTTGAAGTCTTTTACATAGCAATATTTTGGTAATCATTACAAAATTTTCCTTTTAAGTTCTGATTTAATTTTACTTCTCTTTTTAATAAATAAATTCTTATTCAGATGAGTGAGAGAGAGAAGACAGAAGAGACAAGGGGGATGGCAAAGAGTTATGCATAAGCAAAGCAGAGTTGGTTCACAGGGTTCGACGGCCAAAACATGGTAGGATGGGAAATTGCAGCCCTGGTCTTTTAAAGGAGACAATACCCACCCACCTACACAAAGCAAACATTTTTTTCTTTTTCTTTTTTTGGGGTCAAGATGCCCCAAGGCAAACCAAATGCTTAAAACATCTCACATTGCATCATTGAACATCTCACATTGCATCATTGCATGGGACTTGTAGTTCAAACTCAAAACATTTTAATGCTTAGCTTTTAAACTATAATGGCTCTTAAGCCACAATACTGGCCGG
Organism: Hakea prostrata; assembly: GCF_041222555.1. Classification (NCBI taxonomy): domain Eukaryota; kingdom Viridiplantae; phylum Streptophyta; class Magnoliopsida; order Proteales; family Proteaceae; genus Hakea; species Hakea prostrata. The sequence continues at coordinate 31,720,908 of NC_142600.1, forward strand.
TGTTTTTAGGTCCCAAAAGGCTCATACCAACTGTTCTGATTGCTAAACAATAGCATCGCCATTCCTGCTAGAGCCGTCAATCTTGATCCAAATTTTGCAGAGACCAGCTAAGACTGCGCAGAAGTGAAAATATATCAACACAACCAGTCAAAATTACACATACAAAATAGATGCTGGTGGTCTAGCTTCCTGCTTCTCATACTCACTTGATTGTAACTCTGATAATAAAGAAGAAAGGTTAAGGACTGGGAAAGCCGTTGTAGTTTTCATTCTACAGGTATATCTTTGGTGTAATCTATAACTCCTCTAATGCCAGGCGGAAGCAGAAATCAAGTGCCTATCTTTCCAACCCAACAGCATGACCCCATCATTCTCTACCAGTGTATAGTGTTCGGAGTAGCTCCCCAGCAAACTGCGTATCACAGAGTTGACATAAGAGCTCAGTGGATATGGATGAAATCCTGCCATTGTTAACCGGGATTTCCATTTCCCCAGCAGCTCATGCCGCTCCACTCTCTCCTTCCCCTCGCAAGCAATGATGTTCACTATGTCCCTGGCCAAGCAATGCTGCTCCACATTAATTCGTTCTTTGCTGTCCCTTGGCAGTGTAACATCTATTGACTCAAACATTGCAGAGTAGTAATCCAGGGTCTCCATGAACCGCATGAAGAAAGGCGTTGTGTTTGTGTTTGACTCCTGCTCAACCAGTGTGACAACCTTGGGCGAAAGCGACTTTACCATCCGCAGCAGTCCGTCTCTTGGATTGTTCACGTCAACACTCTCATCTGGTGTGTGGTGAAGCTGCAGAGTGAAGTTCACTGCCAGAGCCTCGTCATGCCTCACCTTGAGCATCTCTCGTTTGACGTCTGGTCCAAACACTGACACAGCATGAAACTCAATAGGGATTTTGAACTTCTCAGACATTGCAGCTAGTCTCCTCCCAACAACCTCTAAACTGTCACCACGCGCATACTGAGAGACAGGATCATCAATCCCAGTGATTCGAACATGAGGGGGACCACTTGGCCTTGCTGCAAGTGCTTGTATCAGGGTCACCCACTGGGTCCCCTGAGCAATCTGAAAATCTATGATGTGTATCCGGTCCTCATTTCTGAGTGCTTCAGCAATTGCTCCATTAGCCGCCATGTAACCAAATTTTAAATATGGGCAAATTTCATACAGGATCTGCATGTAAGAGAGCAACTCAGGGCCTTCTGGTTCTCTACACCGCAGAGCATGGTAGATATTAGAGCCTGAGTCCTCCTTCCTCGCAACCAGCCCTTCTACCATATAAGCACCCAGACGCTGGATTGGTTCTCCACTGACAGAGACAACACTTCCAGCCTCATGGATCAACTTATTGAAATCATCTGTCCTGTCCTCTGAAAGAGCCCTTGCACACCCAATTAACAGTTCTTTCAGGGCAATCTGATTGACCTCCTGAGAGGACACCCCAGTTACTCCATGATGCTTTTCAGCATGAATTCCATTGCTTGACTTCCGGGGCTTTGGAACAAAATATTGCTGGACCACATTTGAATCCTGGCAGGGTTCCAGGTTCCAGGACACCGAACCTTGACATGAGACTGGCGGCTGCTTACTTACCTCAGTAGCAGCATTTGATGTTGTTGCTTCATCTTCATCAACATCAGGACCCATCAGAGTAGTCTCTAGTTCTTGTAGGATGTATTTAATGCTTTGAGCACAATTTGCATTCTGTGGAAGAAAACTCCCACCACGGCAGGGCACTAGATTGTCTTGAAGACTAACTGGTGACTGACTTACCCAGTGGAAAGAACTATCAGCTTCAAGTGAAAAATTACAGAAGGGGCTGACCCCTAAAATATTCTCTGTGGAGCAATACTGCTCCTGGCTGTTGCTCAGTGAAGTAAAATTATCACAGTCAAAGTGAGTGGAGTGAAGCGAGTTAGACGAGGTCTCTGATTTAAACCTCAGAGGTCCAACTGCCCATTTGGAGATTGCAGAAGTGAAGTGAGAAAACTTGTATGATATGTCTGAACTGGTAGCACCATACCTGAAATGTTGGTGCCAATCCATGCTATGAAGCTTGCATCTGTTGATCGTTTCTAAGAATTACACTCAATGTATTGAAGGGTTTAAAGTTGGTCGTAACCCTATGCAATTGACGAATCATGACCAAAGTAATGATCTAGAGCAGAGTGGGCCTTAAAGCAACCTTCCTTTCAGATTCAAGTTTGAACTGCAATAAAAAAAAATATGAGAGTCCAAAAGATTTGATTCTTAGAATTAACAATAGAGCAGGAATGCAGCTTGTACAAACTATATTTTACACATTACTTGATAAGTTATGCATCACTCGAGCAAGCATTAAAGTTGGAAGCAAATAAAATGTCCCTAATAGGAAAAGCTTACAATCTCACATAGGAGAAGTAGATAGCAACTGAAACAAGTAACACATATAGCATAACTTTTTATGCACGGCAGCCATATCAGCACCCACTAATGTAAGGTTACTTTGCCTGGCTTTTATCCCAGAAAAATAAAATAAATAAAACTTTGCCTGGCAGAATCATAAACAGAGACTCGAGTACTAAACATTGTTTGAGGCTTCCCTAATATGACTAATCAGAAATGTAATTTGAATCTAATCCAATTGGCTTTTCATGTGGTAAAGAAAAGATGATCATACTCAAAAAGTATGAAAGGAAAATAACTCTCATTACTAAGACTGCATCAGGTGCGCATTCTTGGTAGTTTTGAGATGCTAATAATTGCTGTCTTTATCATCTCAGAATACATTACCCAGAATGCAAAAGAAATGCACCTTAAAGTGTATCTTCATTTCGAAGTCAAGACTGATAACAACTAATACTTTGACGTGTATGTGGTACTTTAAACATAATATTATCATAAGCACCATCATCCAATAGGTAATACCTCTCCATCAGGAACATCGCTTCCTCAGAATATCCTATAACAAAGTGACCCATGATTTCCAAACAATTCTTGATGATGATAAGAGGTTACAAGTGAAGGCAAACACACAAGCCAGTGACTAATTTCTATATAGAGAAGCATTTAATGATTTCCAAGCATTAGTTGTAGTTGATAATATAATGATAATTAGTTCCAAGCATTTAATAGTAATTAGTTCTAAAATTATAGCATAGGACCAGCCACAGATTTCTAATCAGAGAAGGAACGACAACAATAGTGTTCAAAATTAAAGCATTTTATTGTAACCAAACGCTAGTTCCTAATGAAAGAAACATAGGCCAATAAATTCCTTAGGTTTGTAGATCCATCCCACATCACCTTCTCTCAAAAGCAAGATACAAAAGAAGAGAATACTCTACTTGCATGTATGAATAACGCATGCTTCTCTGCTTCATAGTTGACAGATGAAACCATCAAAATCGCAGTCAATTAACTTCACAGATCGATGCAACAGTAAAGAAGTAGAAAAAGAAATCATTCAAAACCAGAAAATCACATGAAACAACAACTCAGAGATGTATCTTACTCAGAAGCCTCAAAAAGGAGTAACCCACAAATTCTTCTTCCTCCACCAAAGTTGTAGAAGAACTACTTTGGGAGCATTCTGCTCTGAAATACCCTACAGCTACCACCTTGCCCCTGCGTCTTCAATCCCAAATTGAAATCACAGGAAATGAAACCCTGAAACTGATAGAGAAACAATGCCTACACAGAATGGAACGCGGTAACCATAAATTAAATCCTCAAAACATAATCAAATCGACAAATTGAAGTGGAAATGATGCATAACCAGATTGAGAAGTTTCGAAAAGAAAAGAAACGAATGAAATTAGAAAAAGCATATATATCTTCAGAGACAGAATCTACGAATACCGAAATTAATTAATCTCTCCCCCATTTACTCATTCTCTGCTTTGGAAATCAAATCCTCACCTCTTTTCATTACCTCCATTGTTTTCTCTAGAATATCTTCGCTTATCTGAGTAATCGTTGCTGAGGTTGAAACAGAGTGTGAAGAGCCGAAGAAGAAGAAACTATAAAGGTACAAAATGAACCGGCTAAGGAAGGGGATTAGAGTGAAACGGTTACAAAAAAGAAAAAAAATTAAAAAAAGAATTAGAGTAAAACGGAAGCTTAGAATGAAAACTAACGTTAACGGCAAGATTGTTTGCCACGTGTTCAGTCAATCAGCAATCTGCCGGCGTGTTTTAACACTACCAGGGATTAATAATTCTAACGTGCGCATGATGCGCCAAGCTTGTTGGACGCCTGGAGCTTGGAAAAGCTGACATCACATCACTCAAAAAGTCACTACCAGGAATGCCACGCAGCCAGGCGCTTCACACGGTTGTGGTTCGAAGCGTGAAATCCGGAAGCCTCATGGCGGCTAACCTGAAATCTTGTTTTTGGAAAAAAAAATTTAAAAATTCATAAATCAAAACAAAAACTAAATTGTAAATTTGTAAGACAATTTTTTTAAGGTAATGAAACCAAATTTTTTTCCTTTTTTGGGTAGAAAAATATATATATATATAGCAAGACGGGTCACGCATGACCCTCCGATGGCTTTTGTAGGATTTTCAGGATTTCTATTTCATCACAAAACATCTTTGAACACCAATTGACTACTTGGTTTCCTTCATGTCTAACGTGAGTGAAACGGACATGTCCATTTGATACGAATCTTTGACGGATGTCATTAATAATGTTCTCAAACATTCATTGGATCTTCAAATAAGGATGAAGAAACAAGATTGTCTGGCGGGAGTCAAATTCCATTTCAATAGGCCATACCCCCATATTTCACCGGAATTCTCACAGGTTTATATAGATAGGGCTTGAAATAAAACTACTATTGATGCGTCCAAAATCTGCTCAGCCCTTGGATCTCCACGTGATGTCCTGCAAAACGAAAGCGTCAGATGTGGCCCGACCGCTGGGGTCGGGAGTCCACCTCCGAAGGCTAAGTCAGTTGATGAACTTAATCACAAACGGCTCTGCTAGAAGCACAGAGCTAATGAATGAAGAAACGGGAAAGGTGATCTAGATAGCAGAACGCTGATAGTTTAGGTCTATCAGTATGTATCTGAACCTGAGTCTCAGATAGTATTCTTTTTGATCAATTGATCCGTCCCTCACCTTGTATGGTAGTGAGGTTTATATAGAGTGTACCTTCGAATCTCCTTCGTTGGATGCACTCGAGCCTTTTTCGGGTAGTCGTTGGATCTTATCAATAAGATCCGTTGAGCGATAGACTTCTACTAGTTTGGGCTAGTAGAGGACTCTTGAGATAACCGTTAGGTTATGCGATAGTTATCCCTTTGATGATGATTATCCGCAGCCGTCAGTTTGAGTCTGCTGTCATCAGGGTGATTACCCTAATCCATAAGTAAGATTAGGGCACGCTTGCAGCCGAATAATCTTTCTTCTTCAGCAAACCATCTTCTGGATCCGGTTCGCTCGGGAGCGGTTCTGTTTTCTCCGTCTCGACCGGGGTCGAGGGTCGGACCAGGTATGAACCCGGTCAGATCATAAACTCTCCATATCACGAGCCCCCCAGACCAAGCGTTCGGTCGATCCCGAGGGCTTGGTTTTTAATTGGGTTCGTCGTCAGGTGATGATCTCTGCGTGCTTCATTAAATGTCATATCACATTTAATGCGGTGGTCACTTTTCCTCGAGCGTTGTGAGTGTAAGGCCACATGTCTTCGTTGCAGTTGATCTGTCGTGGCTCACGTCATCCAAGCGACGATTTCCGAACGCCTATTTCGGATTCGTGAGTTCAAACTTTCAAAACGTCTTCGAATCTTGATCGTTGATTTTGAATCAATCTCGATCGTTCAGATTCCCGAACACTCGTGCGGGAGTTTTAAAAGCGGTTCGTTGTCTTCGTAGGTTTCATTCTTCCCTGTCTGGAATTTGAACCTTTGTCGTCGCCTTCGCGCCTTCCTGCTCTCAAGCTTCCGTCTCACCTGAATCGGTAAGTTTCTTGGTCTTTTCCTTTTGTAGTTTACTGAAACGAGTAATGGCGGACGATAGGGCTTCTTTAGTACCCCATGCTGGTGATAGCAGTGATGCTTTTGCCTCTCCTGCTCCCGAACAGTCGAATAGTGATAACAAAACCCTAACCGTCCTCTGGCAAGAGTTCGCTGAAGTTTCTCAAAAAGGTTTTGAAAGAAAAACCGAAACTTCCCCTGTCCTTGTCGAGTCTGGATCTTCCAAGATCGTTGATTCTTCTAGGCAACCTCAAACCTCCGGGTCCAATGGTGGGCCTAGCTCTGTTCCTTCCATTTATAATGGAGAAACCCTTCTTTCAGCTGTCCAAGATTTTGACCTTCCTTCCTCCTATCAGGTTAGGGCTCCCCACCCTGATGAGAGGGTTGATTCATCCCTTTCGGGTAAATTTTCTCTGTACATAGATGCACTGGAAAGCGGGGTTCGCTTTCCCTTTTTTAATCCTTTATTCTCCGCAGTTTTGAATCACTGGAACATTTGTCCCGGAATGCTCCTCCCCAATAGCTGGCGTCTCATCGTCGGCTTCTTGGGTTTGTGTTTTGAGCTTGGCATCACGCCATCTCTTTCTCTTTTTGTACATTTTCATGTTCTTTCTATCTCCCATCCTCCCGGATGGGTCTTTCTTTCCAAACGCAATAAGGCTGAACTTGATTGGAGGGGCAGCATCCTTGTCAAAGGATCTTGCCCTTCTAACCACAAAAGATGGCGCGAACGATACTTTTTCTGTCTAGCGCCTCCATCAGATCTTAACTTCCCGACCGCCTGAAGGAGGTTTACTTCTTCGTCCGAAAGTAACCGGGGCCTTCCCTTATCCAAAGAAGACGAGGCGACCATCAGGAAGATCAAATCCATTCCGTGGTATCAAGAGATACATGGATATGAAATGGAGTATAACTCCATCCTTCAGTACTGGGGCTTGGCTCATTGTGAGCTTCTAACCATCATCCTTTGATTTGACTGAAGTGATATGTCTTGAATTCTGATTCTTGTCCTTCTTCTCTGCAGTGCCTCCCAGAACGAACCATGAAAGCCTGCGGGTGAAAGCCGCTAGGGCCGTTGTGACAGCCGAACAACGATCGCCCAGGGTCTTGACTGCAGATCAAAAGGCTTCTCTTCCCTCTCCCGACCCCTCTTACAGGGGTATCAGGAATATCAGGCCTGTAGCTGATGCTTCGGGTAAAGGGAAGAAACCAATGGTGGAAAGGGCTACTCTCTCCTCCTCCGTCGGAACCAAGAGGAGGCATGACACAATTGATGCTCCCTCCAACAAAAAATCCAAAGCTTCGACGGATGGTGAGGAAGTCTTCATCCCCCAGTGGACCCTGAAGATGACCGACAGGGTTACTCGGGATCCTGAGAAAGCTGCAGAGTGGAGCTCCCTCAATCTTGCTCCTTCTGATCGCCAGGAATTTGAAGCCCTGGATGACACCTCCCTTGTTAGTCAATCTACAAGGTAACGGTCTTCTTGCTTACTTATGTTTTCATAATTTCTTATGACTTCTTCTGATATCTTCCGTCTTCCCCGGGAATGCTTGTGTTGAGCTTTTATCAACACATGGAAGCATTGAGCCGGGTTGGTCGCACCAGCTCCTTGCTGCAAACTTGTGAAGAGAAATTGGCCAAGGCCAATTCCGAAATAGACCAGCTGACTGCAGCTACGGTGGAGCTGCAGAAAAAGCATGAGGAAGAAGTGATCTCCCTCAAGGAAACTCTTGAAGCTTCAAGAATTCGCGTCTCTGCTGCCGAGCGCGAGGCCAGGAAGCAAAAGGCAGCTGCCACGTTGTTTGGTGACAGCCTTGAGATCAAAAGTAGGGATCTCGAAGAACATCTGAAGTTGGCAATCCCTAGCAAGCCTGAGCATATAAAGCCAGACCTTCGGAAGGAGTGCATTCGAAAATACCTGAACAGCGTACCTTTCTCCGAATTGCTAGGTTTCTACAACATTTAGGCTTACCGCATGGGGCAAAACGACGTTTGGGAGCAGATCCTTGGAACGATCCCCGACTTCGACACTGCTCCTTTTCGTGAGGTATGCCACCCAGAGGTCTTCGGGAAAGTTGGTATGGATCTCCCAGACTGGGCTCAGGGAGTAGATGATCCTTTTCCAGCTGACCCTCAATATGAGGCATATCTAGATGACGAGCCGGCGCTTCCAGAGGAGAAATCACAAGCCGAGTCTCAAGTTGTTGCTGTAGAGGATTCAGCCGATGCCACTCTTGAGGAAGGCTCTTCTCATGGTCCTGAGAAAAGTCATCCCGACCAGGGTCCCTCGGGCAACAATGAAGAAAAGGCTTAGGGAGTTGTTCTTTTGTAAAGATATACCCTCAATATAATGAATAGACATTTCTTTATTCATGTTGGCCTCAAAATTTCCCCGTCTCCTGCCGAAGTATTGCCTTGAATATCAAAGTATTAATGATAAAACTTATCACTTAACTCTTCATTCTTCGCCGAATAATGATCTTGTAGAAATTTTGTGAAGATGCGTTTCGGGAAGATGCGTTAATCTTCCCCACTACTTCATTTATTGCAAAGTCCGCACGTTTCCCTTCTGCGAAGTTCAAACGTTTTCCTGCTTTTGTGTACCATTCACTGTTTCCAATGAATCGGAAATACATCCATTATTTTAATGGCAGTGCGACGATTGGAGGTTTCTCTGCATCAAGTGCTCACTTCCACATGTTTCCATGTGGCATTCCTTCGACCGTCGATCTTGCTTTTTGCGGATTTCGAAGCGTCGTTTCGATCTGGGTCGTCGGTTGTCCTTAGCCTTCAACCGTCGTCTTATACCTGAGGCTATTTAAAGCCTTCGTGGGTACTCTCCATCTATCCTGACTTCTGCAAGATAGATTTGCTAAAGTGCCAAAGCAACCTTTCGTCCTTCGGCCTGCCTCCGTATTCCTCGTACTCCAACGACAGCTCTATCCATTTCTGAACAAGTGAGTTTTTTTATTTCTCATCTCTTTTCCCTCTTCCCCCGAAGTAAACCGCACGTAGTTATACTTGGGGTTTAGTTTGTGGTCTGTCGGAAGCTTTAGAAAACTAGGGTTTCCCCATTGTTGCTTGTCGTTTATTTCCGCATCGATACGGCTGTTTTTTTTTTTGTTTTGCATAGTGGCTCCCAAGATCAACCCAGACTTTATCAGAGCAAAATCTCGTAAGAATAGCGTTCCGTCGGTGGTGGTTGGGGCCAGTGCGGTGGTTTCAACTAGTGAATCCTCCAAGCGTAAGGCGATCGCTGGCGGTGAATCTTCAAGTCGATTCCCGCAGCTTCGTTGATGCCGTCCTCGCGCCTCCTTTGCCCGAAGTGACCGCTCGTCTTTCCCAGGAAGATCTTGATCACTCCGATGGTGCTGCCTGCAATCCTGCTGGTGAGCCTGTTGGTGAGCCTGTCGGTGCACCCCCGAAGGAGACTCTTCGGGCATCTGAGGCAACTATGTTGGCGTCTGATGAAGGTGTGGTCCCAGCAGGTGCTGCTCCTATTTCTAACTCCAATGCTTGTTTGGCATCCTCCTCCTCTCCTTCTGAGTTGGAGGATTTTGCTACCAGGAAGCGCCGTCGGATGACAAGTGATGAAACTCAGCCTTTGCTTGGTGTAGTTCGTCCTTCTCATCCTTCGCCTGAATTAGTGTCAAACGAGTTTGACAGAGCATTGGAATGGTGTACTTGCTGCTCGAATGACTTCGAGAGCGCAGCTTCTTTCCAAACTTCCGGATGAAGTCTTTACGAAGTCACCTGGTGATGTAAGTCTTTCTTCATTATCCTCTCGATTTTGAAAAAATACTTCTCTGCTCCTCACTAACTCGAAAGTTGTTTGCAGGAGTCTTGCTTGGTAACTTCCACAACCAAGTGGAAGCAAGCACTAGACTCAGTAGGTTGAGCAATGAAGTTTCTAGGCTTCGGGAAATCTCTCGAAGCTAAAGATGTTGAGATTGCTCGCCTTCGGAATCTAGCTTGGGAGGTGGCAGGAGAAAATAATTCGATGATTGGTCGTCTTCGGTCGGACTTGGATGATGCCAGGGAGAAGATCCGGCGACTAGAGCGGACAGTTGGAAAGTCAGGGAGCTAAAGGATCCGAAACATTACCCGAAAGGCAAGCTGTCGTTCCTTTGCCCGAATCCCTTCCAATTGATGTTCGCAGAGCTGCGTCTTCAAGTATTTACACAAGTAAGCCTTTTGTTGATATGCTGAATGCTTATAACTTGCAGGCGTATCGGGATGGTGAGAACGAAGTATGGGAATCAATATTAAGGAAAGATCCTCATTTTGATACGACTCCTTACAGTGCTATTTGCCATCCTGAGGTATTTACCGACCTGGGTATTCCTCCTCCCGACTGGACCAAGGATAAGATTGATCCTCCACCTTCCGATCCAGATATTATGCAATATCTGGAAGATTCTCCTGTTTACTCTCCGCTGGAAGAAGTCAATTATGACGAGCTTGTGCCGAATGCGAGTTTGGTCGAGGACCATTCTTCTCCCGGGACAAGCTGGACAAAGAGTATGAAATTGCGGAGGATTTTCCGAATATCGAAATATTTTTGTAATCCTCATTTCTTCTCTTCTTTTCCTTGACTCCTCACCAATGGTTGACTCATATGTTTGTTCTAGCAAAGTCGCGTCGATCTTGTATAACTTGTTAACAGTCACCTGTGATGACTTTCTTCTTTGATCAAAGATTGTATTCAACTCTTGTAATTATTTTGATACTGGCCTCTTTGGTCTTCCGAAGAAATAAGAAATTACTTTATCTTTGAACTTTGCTAGCCACCTGAATCGCCGTTGCATTAGGTCTTAGTTGTCTGAAACAATGCCTATACTTAAGGATTTCCGGAGAAATACAAAAAGTCTGAGAAGGAACTCACTCGGGTTTTAAACCGATGCCTTATACTTAAGGATTTCCGGAGAAATACAATAAGTCTGAGAAGGAACTCACTCGGGTTTTAAACCGATGCCTTATACTTAAGGATTTCCGGAGAAATACAATAAGTCTGAGAAGGAACTCACTCGGGTTTTAAACCGATGCCTTATACTTAAGGATAATTCAAAAATTCAATAAGTCTCGAAGGAACTCACTCGGGTATCAAACCGATGCCTTGCAAAAGGAACTCACTCGGATTTTCATCCGATGCCCCGACTTAAGAAAGTTTGAAAAATTTTCCATAAGCGTTGCAGTGTTGAAGGACCCACACGAATTTTCATCCGATGCCTTATAGTTGGATCTTGTTCTTGAATGTGGTGTATGATGCCCCCCAATCAAAAGATAGTTTGTTGAAAACCAAAAATTGCATTGATTGAGTTGAAAATGATTACATCACGAACAAAATTGAAATCATCCTCAAGGATAAAACTTTTTGAGATGCCTAGCATTCCACGGACGATCCAACTCTTTCTGGGAATCAATGTTCTTCAGCCTGTAAGCTCCTGAACCGACCGATTTCACAACCATATAAGGTCCTTCCCAGGAAGGGTCTAACTTTCTTTGGTGACGTGGGTCGGAAGCTAGGGTGTTTCTCAACACCAAATCTCCGGCTAAGTACCGACGATTCTTCACTCGAGTATTATAATGAGACGCTATCCTTCTTTGATAATGTTGAGTTCGTGCTATTGCCTTTGCTCGAACTTCGTCCAACAAATCAAGACTATCAAGCAGTCCTTGTTCATTTGCTTTTTCCTCGAACTCACGATCCCGTAACGTCCCGCCATTATCTCCACAGGTGCCAATGCTTCGGATCCATATGCCAACCCGAATGGAGTTTCTCCCGTAGGTGTTCGAACCGTAGTTCTATAAGCCCACAAGACATTATGTAGTTCTTCAACCCAAGAAGCTTTGTCGGCTTCGAGTCTTCTCTTTATTCCTTCCAAAGAGCGTTCGGTTAGTAACCTCTACCTGGCCATTGCTTTGGGGGTATGCCACCGAGGACATACGATGCTCGATCATATATGTTCCACGGAATTGCTCAAATTGTGGACAATCGAACCGAGTACCATGGTCAGTGACAATTATCTTTGGAATCCCAAAGCGATATATGATTGATTCAAGCACAAATTTCTCCACTTTTTCCTCAAGAATTGTCGCCAAAGTAATCGGCTTCTACCCATTTTGTGAAGTAATCAATTGCTACTATCGATATTCCCGTCCGCCCGATGCCTTGGTGAATTTGCCCATGATATCAATTCCCCACATTGCAAAGGGAATAGGATTTAGAATTGAAGTCATAATTTCCGCCGGGCGCTTCGATCTCGTAGCATGAATTTGACAGCTTACTACATCGACGAACGTAGTCCATAGCAGCCTCTTGGATCTTAGGCCAATATAACCCAAGTCTTAGAATTTTGTGGGCCAGGGCTCGCCACCCATGTGAGCGCCACAAATTCCTTCATGAACCTTAGCCAAAGCTGATTTTGCTCCTTCGGGGCCTATACATCTCATAAGGGGTCCAAGCATAAGATCTTTTGTATAGTCTCCCATTCCGAATGACAAATCTAGTTGATCGAATCTTGATCAACCTTGCCTCTACTTGGATCCTCGGGTAACTTGTCATCTCTTAGATATTCAATTATTGGATCCATCCAAAGAACGTTCGCTTCAATATAAGAAATTTCTTTCTCATGATAACTTGGAAAAGTTACCTCTTCAATGTAGACCGAAGGGTCTAGATTCTTTTCCTTGGCATTGGCTAGTCGGGATAGCTCATCTCGCCACCGAATTTTCATTCCTCGAAATCCGAGATATCTTCAAATTCCGGAATTGGTTCTCAAATGCCCGCACTATCTCCCGATATTTTTGCAAGCGTGGTTCCTTAATGCCATACTCCCCCTGGACTTGGTTGACTATAAGCTGAGAGTCACTATAAATAGTAACATCTGCAATAGCTAATGCTTTTGACAACCGAAGTCCCGCTATCGTGGCCTCATACTCCGCTTCGTTATTACTTGCATCAAATGCGAATCTCAAAGCATATCAAATAATAAATCCTGCTGGACTTTTTAATAGAATTCCAACGCGTGCTCCATCTTTATTACTCGAACCATCCACATATACCTCCCAAGTGGTTGGTATAATGGGATCTTCAATGGTTGGTTCCACTGGTGCAGTAGTTTCTACTACAAAGTCGGCTAATGCCCGAGCCTTGATTGCGCTTCCGGGCTTAAAGCTCACTTGGAACTCACTTAGCTCAACCGACCAGGATACCATCCTTCCGGACAAATCAGGTTTGTTAAGAACTTTACTAAGAGGAAAAGTTGTAAATACCTCAATTGGATGAGCCCGAAAATATGGCCTTAGCTTCCCGGCGGCCATCATGAGAGCCGAGCCTCTTTTCAATCTGCGAATATCTCGTCTCCGCATCCAAAGAACACGTGGCTTACATAGTAAATCGGCCACTTGTTTCTTATCTTTCTCCCGAACAAGTACCGCACCGACCGCGGAAAGGGATGTCGCTAGATATAGCTGTAATATTTCCCCCTTCTCTAGCCTCGGACAGGATCGGTGGTTGTCCAAGTGCTTCTTTTAATTCCTCGAAAGCTTTCGGCACTCTTCAGTCCACTTTGCTTCCTTATCGCCCTTCAGGTCTTTAAGTGCCTTAAAGAAGGGCAAACATTTTTCTCCGGACTTGGAGATAAATCGATTTAAGGCGGCAACTCTCCCCGTCAAACATTGTACATCCCGAACGGTTTTGGGAGCCTCCATATCAATCGAGCTTGTATTTTGGCAGGATTTGCCTCAATTCCCTCTCGTGATACCATGAAACCCAAGAATTTGCCCGAGGAGACTCCAAAGGCACATTTTTCGGGGTTCAATTTCATTTGATGTTTCCTCGATCGAGAAAACCTCGATCAAATCTGCAATGTGATTTGCTTTTGTAAAGCTTTTCACCACATGATGTCAACATATGCTTCAACATTCTTTCCTATCAGCTCTTTGAAAATCTTGTTGACGGCCCTCCGATATGTTGCTCCCGCATTCTTCGTGCCAAAAGGCATGACCTTGTAATAATAGCTTTCACGATCAGTCATGAAAGCCGTATACTTCTCATCCTCCTTATTCATAAGGATCTGATTATACCCGAGTAGGCATCCATGAAACTTAAAGTTTCATATCCTGCAGAGCATCTATCAAGAGGTCAATCCGAGGCAACGGGTAGCAATCTTTTGGGCAAGCTTTGTTCAGATCCGTGTAGTCTGTACACATCCTCCACTTCCCATTCGCCTTTTTCACCATCACCAAGTTGGCCAACCAAGTTGGGCACTCGATTGGTTCTATGAAACCAGAATTTTTAAGTTTTTCAACTTCGTTTCGAACGGCTTCATACTTTTCAATAGAGAAATTTCTTCTTTTCGTATCACCGGTTTCGCCTTAGGGTCTATCCAGAGTTTGTGCTCTGCAATGGCCCGATCGATCCCTGGCATGTCCTCAGCAGACCATGCGAATACATCCTTATTCTGTTGAAGAAATAACTTCAACTCATCTTTAAACTCTTCCACTTGTTCGACCCGACATAAGTAATCTTTTTCGCATCCTCGGTACACAGCTGGATTTGCTCCAGTTTCTCTACTGGTTCGGGCCTTTGCATCTCTGTCTCTTCCCGATCATCTCGAACTTCTATGGGGAGGGCAGTAACCTTCCTCGGACCCTCCTTGTCTTTTAAATAGGCCACATAACACTGCCGAGAGATCTTCTGGTCATAGGAGACTTGACCAATTCCCATATCAGTCGGGAATTTTATCTTCAGGTGCTTTGTCGAAACAATAGCACCTATCTTGGATAAAGATGGTCGCCCGAGAATCATATTATAGGCTGGTAGTTCTCGAACCACCAAAAAGTTGATTCGGACAGTTGTTTCTTTGGGAAAACTTCCAATGGAAAGATCCAACTGAACCGATCCTTCCGCTACTGCAGATGACCCTGCAAAGCCGTATAGGTGTGTAGATGAAGGTTTCATCAAGTCCTGATCCACTTTCAATTTTTGATACACTTCGTAGGAAATTAGGTCAGCTGCAGACCCTGTATCAATCAATACTCTATGCACTTCCCGCCGTGCAATCTCTACCTTGAAGACTATAGCATCATCATGAGGTAAACAAACGTCTCTTTCGTCTTCTTCGCTAAAGGTGATAGAATCTTCACCATTCAGCTTCTTCCGCTTCTGCACTTCTCCGGCTCCAACGAATTTGGATTTGGTTTTTAAACTCCGGAATGATTCGGGCTCTGGACCCCCGAAGATGGTAAGGATCGGTGACCGAGTAGCAGCTTCAATCACCTCCTTGCCTTTTTTGGACTTCGGGGCCTCCCTTGATCGTTCTGAACTAGCCGAACGATTCCTTTTAGGGGCAGCTGCCCGTGGCCCACGTGGCTCCTCCCTTCTCCTGCTAACAAAACTGGACAGATGTCCCTGAGATATTAATCTCTCAATATCTGCCTTCAGATGACGACAGTCATTAGTATAATGACCATAGTCCTTGTGGAATCGGCAATACTTTTCCCGATCCTGCTGCTCTCCGGGTTTCAAAAGAATTTTAGGCGGCCACTTCAAAATATTTTTTCTTTTGAGGATATTCAAAATATCAGCCCGAGGAGCATTCAATGGAGTGTACTCACTTCCACGGGGGATCTTTGGCGCCAAGGTTGGGATCTTCCAACCCGATCACGAACATTCTTCTTTGGCTTCGCTTCGCTCAGAGCCTTTTGTTCCTTACTTGGAGACTTTATTATCTCCTTGGCGCGCATCTAGAATCTCCATGACTTCAGCCTCGCTTCGGCATCTCTGTACCAACTCAAGCATAAGTCGTGGGTATATCCCGTAGTAATAACTCCAGGAGTTTCCGATTTGTGAGTCCCGTGAATAGAGCGGTTCTCAGCTACCTGTTCATCCAAGTTTTCTATCTCCATCGTCACTTTGTTGAATCTTTTCAAAAACTCTCCGATCGATTCGTTCTTTCCTTGTTTGACAAGAAACAAGGTTTCTTCCGTTTTCTTAACTCGTATCCCACTTTGGAATTGCCCTATGAATTGGCGCGCCAATTCGTCAAAGTTTACGATCCTTCCCGAGGGGAGGTTAGAAAACCACTTTTGTGCCGCTCCGCTTAGAGATGAACCGAAAACCCCGCATAAAATTTCATCGAATTACACCGAAACTGCCATGGTTTGTTGGTAATAGCCGATGTGAGCTGTTGGATCTCCGGAGCCATCGAATGTTGAGAAGGTAGGCAAACGGAAGTTATGGGGAAACCGATATCCCGCAATTGGCTCAAAGAAAGGAGTCTTCCGAATGACCGAGTAAATATCCTCGCTTATTCTTCCCTTAGCCAATTGCCCTAACTTCTCATTGATGTTGGCCAATTCTTGACCAACTGGGTCGGGTGATCTTCAGCAATACGATCACGACCTCGATTAACACGATCATCACGTGCTACTCGATCATCACGAACAGCCCGTCCTTCACGAACGTTTCTCTCGTCACGAACTGCTCGATCATCACGAACGGTTCTTCTGATAGTGGGTGAGTGAGTTCTTACCCCAGTATCCAACCTTGTATTTGAATCGGTTGTACTCTCTTGCGGTCTGTCGAACCGATCGCCTCGCCATGGTTGATCATCAATCCTCCGAAGTCCTCGGTCTCCTTCACGGAAATTCTGATCAACATTCCGGTCTTCAGCCATTCTTTGGTCACGTGGCAATGCACGTCTCCCCTCAATCGTGTTGATCGGGTTCTTGTGGTAAAACCACTCGTCTGGTGAGCAAGCGGAGTGCTTGGCTCACCTCCAAGAGTTGAATCTTTACCTGATCCAATTGATCTTGGATTGTATCAGGAGGAAGATTACGTCCTCCCTGGCCTTTATCCACCTCGATAGGATTTTGGCTTTGTTGGGGAATATCTGGATTATTCACCCCACGTATCTGAACACCGGAATTGCGTTGTGCAGCGGCTGCTGCGGCTGCTGATCTAGTCACCATGGCTTTTTCAAAACTTTCCCACAGACGGCGCCAATTGATGTGTCCAAAATCTGCTCAGCCCTTGGATCTCCACGTGATGTCCTGCAAAACGAAAGCATCAGATGTGGCCCGACCGTTGGGGTCGGGAGTCCACCTCCGAAGGCTAAGTCAGTTGATGAACTTAATCACAAACGGCTCTGCTAGAAGCACGAGCTAATGAATGAAGAAACGGGAAAGGTGATCTAGATAGCGTAACGCCGATAGTTTAGGTCTATCGGTATGTATCCGAACCCGAGTCTCGTATAGTATTCTTTTTGATCGATTGATCCGTCCCTCACCTTGTATGGTAGTGAGGTTTATATAGAGTGTACCTTCGAGTCTCCTTCGTTGGATGCACTCGAGCCTTCTTCGGGTAGTCGTTGGATCTTATCAATAAGATCCGTTGAGCGATAGACTTCTACTAGTTTGGGCTAGTAGAGGACTCCTGAGATAACCGTTAGGTTATGCGATAGTTATCCCTTTGATGATGATTATCCACAGCCGTCAGTTTGAGTCTGCTGTCATCAGGGTGATTACCCTAATCCATAAGTAAGATTAGGGCACGCTTGCAGCCGAATAATTTTTCTTCTTCAGCAAGCCATCTTCTGGATCCGGTTCGCTCGGGAACGGTTCGGTTTTCTCCGTCTCGACCGGGGTCGAGGGTCGGACCAGGTATGAACCCGGTCAAATCATAAACTCTCCATATCAACTATGCAAGAAGGTCATGGAGTTATCTTATAGGATTCGGCTAGATGCTTTGTAGTTGCACAGGCTAAGTTTGTTATAGATCGTCAACCACTACTGTGGAGGCTGGAGCTATTAGAAATGGACTTCATTTAGCTTTAAACTCTTATGTTGATAGAGTTATTTTATTCTCAGATTGTTAGTCTATTATTTTTGTTTTAAATGGTAGCATCATGGTACAAAATTCGGTCAAAAATGCTAAACGAAATTAGTGAGGACTAAAAAAAAAGTCCTCAGTTTCAGTCAAAACTGTCGAAATTTCGATGTTTCAATCGAAACTAACGAAATTTCGCCAATGGTCGAAACATGGGTGAACCATCATGAACCGGTTGGGGAAACTTCTGAAAATTCGAGGATTTCAATCAAAACTCAAAACCGGGTATTTTATTTAAGTGAACCGGCTGAACACCTTTATAAAAAGTCACCATCTTCGATCGAAACTCTGGTTTCCCAGAGTTTTGTTCGTGAAACAGAGGCGGAGCAGGGAGTGAGGAACTTGATTTTTTTTTTTTTACCTATTTTTGACATTTTTCCATGATTTTGCATGATTTCAAGTTGATTTAAACACTCCTTCACTGAAATCGGCACTTCTTGGTGGATTTTTTCACACTTTCAAGCTTTGTTGGAAGGTAACCTAAGTTTCTCCTATTTTTTTTTTATTTTTTTTTCTTTCTTTCATGATCAAATGGTGTTGGAACGTTTTGAAATTTACTATGATGGTCTCTAGTAGATAGATTAACAAGTGGTGGCTGTTGGATTTGATCCTTGTAATGTTCTACTATTTTTTTTATTTTCTGATTTTAAAAAATACCTAAGAAATTACATTTATTTTATTTGTTTCATGCTCAAAGCATATTGGATTGAGTTGATATTGTTATTTATTGTCTCTAGTAAGTAGATTTAGATATGTAATTCATTGAATCTGATTTTTGAAGTGCTTTACTATGTTTTTTGCTTTTTCTTGTATTTAATAATTATTATAAAAATAATTTAATTATAAACAATATTTTTAATTAGGAACAAAATTTTCATAATGTTTATGAATACCTTTTTTTATTTTTTTTGCTTACAAAACGGGGTTAAAGACCCAGAAAACAAAACCAAATCAAACTAAAGCACAACCCTTGAGAAAATCCTCTCTGAGGATATCTGTCATTTCTTGCGGGGGATCATTGAAAAAGACCAGACCCTCTCTTTCAATTAGCCGCCTCTTAGACAACCAATCAACATCCATGTTATTTTCACGCCTCACATGAACAAATCTAATATGGCCTCGAGAAGCATATAGGCTTCGAATTTCAATAACTAATCTTCCCATCGATCCTTGCTCGTTAACTTCTGGGTCCAATAACCTTATGGCCTTCAACGAGTCTGATTCTATTTGGAGAGGCCATGCTCCCATATCCAATGCTACCTTTTACCCCTTCTTTGATTGCGCGCATTTCCGCCTCTATTACATGGCATAAAGGAATCTTGATAGCAAATCCTCCTCTGGAACAGTCTTCTTGATCCCGGATCACCCCAGCTAATTGAGCGTAGCATTCCTTCACCTTCACAGCAGCATCCATGTTGCACTTAAACCATCCTCTTCTAGGGCATGTCCACCCTAAAACTTCCAACTCTTTACTTGGTTCAAGAACAGGGCTTCGACATGTTGTCCAAGCTTCCTTATTAGCTCGATAAAATTTCTCGATAATGAGCACCCCATTCCCTGGTTTGGAAAAATCTACCTAATGGGTATCTCGATTTCGCCATCCCCAAAGAAATTGTAGGGTACACACAAATTGCTCAGGCCAATCATTGCTCCATTTGGCAGCAAACCCACAGATATTGGCATAGATCCATTCCTGCTTTTCACACTTAAAAAACCATATTTAATATCGTGGTTTAACCATATGTTCCCAAATGCTTCTTGTTTATCAGCATATTTGTTTATGAATACCTTACTCTACATATGTAATTGATTGGATATATTTTTTGAAGTGTTTTAGTATGTTTTCTGATTTTTCTTACATTTAACAATTATTATGAAACATATTTGAATTATTAAAAAATATTTATAATTAGAAAGAAAAAAAAACTTCAAAATGTTTATGAATACCTTAGTTTACACTTCTCAATCAATGTGTGACTGTGTGTTTACACTTTAGTGTCTTTAGGGCCTTAGGTTAAAATTAAAATGTTGGGTTTCTATTTTAACGGTGATTATTATATATGTTTGTATCAGGAATTCAGATTCAGGTACAAACTTTTGAGTTGGAGACTCAGACAGAAACACGATGTTCGACATAGCTTGGCAGCATGGTAAGCCTCTGACAGATGATAGGAAAAAGTCAGAGTATAAATATTGTTTGAAAAAGATTGGATCAGGTGGGGCCACTAGACTAAAGATCCATATAGCGGGAGGAGAATGCAATGTGGTTGGATGCCCCAATGTCCCTTATGAAGTTAAAGTGGCAATGGCAATGTGACAAGAGGGCAAGAGAAGAGGGCACAAAAGAAAGCAAAGAGGGATCAGTTTGAGGCAGCATGCGTAGAGGAGGTGGAGGTGGAAGAGAAAAATGTGGATCCAGATCCAGGTGATGCATCATCCCCAGAAGCAGAGATGGAGAGAGTACTCAGAATGAATAGGGAGTCTTATAGACTCGATGAGATCAGGAGGACATAGAGGGCCGTGGGTGAAGAGTCATCTAGAGATCCAGATGTTGGGAGGGCAACCGGAGGCAGCTCCAGTATGAGGAGGAGCCAGAGTGGTAGAGAGTCAGTTCCATTACCATGAACCCCACGATCACGACCTAGTGCCACATTTGCTGCTTTTAGACCCATTGAGGCCGATCCTGATGTGCAGATACTACGCACTGATCCTGACTTGTTTGCGAGGCCACAATCAAAACAGAAGAAATTAAAGCATATGTGGGGTAATGTGAAGGAGAAGGTGGGAATGGCCTTTTCTACGTGGGCATTATATCACAGTGTTCCTGCAAATGCTGCACAAGGGCCTTATTATGCGGCGATGGTGGATGAGATCAGTGGTGCTGGACGTGGGGTGGTTGAGCCAACCCCATATGAGATATATAATGTATATCTCCCACGGCATAAGGAAGACTTGAAAGCCTACATTGATGGCCTTAAGCGGATGTGGATGCACTATGGGGTGACAATGATGTGTGATGGTTGGACTGGTCCCACTAGACAATCTATCATCAATTTTATATTGAATTGTGATGGGAGGACAGTGTTCCTCAAGTGTATTGATGCATCTGGTCACAAGAAGGATGCAAAATACATATATGGGTTGCTAAAGAGTGTGGTGAAAGAGGTTAGAGTCAAGCACGTGGTGCAAGTTGTGACTGATAATGGAGCCAACTTCAAGAAGGCTAGGATGAAGTTGATGGAGGATCCCAGGTATAGGCTCTTTTGGACTCCTTGTGTGGCACATTGTATTGATTTGATGCTAGAAGACATGGGGCAAGTCAAATTTGTGAAGAACGTTGTTCAGTGGGCTCAAAATGTGACCACATTCGTATATAACCATGGATTTGCTTTGGATATGTTGAGGAGGACATGTGATGGTGACTTGGTGAGGTCTAGGGCCACAAGATTTGCTACAAATTGGATTTCCTTGAAGAGTTTTCAGAAGATGAGAACCCAACTACGTGCAATGTTTGCATCTGAAGAGTGGTTTGCTTGGCCCCAGTCAGAATCACCGGCAGGGAGAGCAACACGGGCTACCATATCCAGTGATACCTTCTGGGAAAATCTAAGAGTTATTGTTATAAAGCTTCTAGGCCCTGTGGTGACAGTCTTGAAGTTGGTAGATCAACAAAGGAAACCAATTTTACCACATATATGGGCTGCAGTGGGGATGATGAAGGAGATGGTTAGGAAAGTCTATCCTAAGGGCAACCATAAATTCCTTGATATCATCCAAGAAAGGTGGGAAAGGCAATTGAAACATCCATTGCATTTGGCTGGTGAGTTGAAAGTTATTAAAAATTTCAAGTTATTACTTAATTGTTAATAACTTAATACTTATTATGTAGTTTTATAGTTTCTTACCATCTCATTTGTTGGCTTGTTTGATAGCCTATCATTTGAATCCGTTGTACCACTACAGTAGAGAACTTGGGATGATGACAGATTTGATCCAGGCAGTCCATGAAGTAGTGGAAAGGTTGGAACCGAATTCGACAAAACAAGCATTAATTAATAATGAGGTAAGATTGTGAGTTGTGACTTGTGAGATGACTAGTAGTCTAGTATATATATATTTTTTTGATAATAGAAAAATGGATAATTAATGTTGCCCCATTGTACTTTGATTTTATTACTACTTTATCCCCTATACTTTTTAAAATTACTATTCCAACCTTTAACTTTGTCAACAATTACTAATGCCCCCTACCGTTAAGCTCCATCAGTTTACTGATGATGTGGCATCTATATATTTTTTCAAAATCCCAAAAATAACCCTACAATTATCTTTTTACTTATTTGGTCTTTTTTCAAGTTATAATACTAGCCTTAATAGGAAAAAATTAACTTTAATTTCACTTTTCTTTTTTAAAAAGAAATCACCAAATAAAGAAAGATGTGATTTTTTTCCTCTAAAAATAAATCAAAAAAATCACCAAATAAAAGAAAGATGTAATTAAATAGAAACTAAAATATTAGGAAATATCAAATTTAATTCAAAGCTGAAAATTGAAAATCACCTAATATATGCTGACCATTATGTATGTTGCCAAATTTTCTATCAATTAGATCTTATATGCTAATTTGTTTGTAAAACTTCCATCATGGTGATTATGAAAGTTTTAAGTGGAATGTGAAAGTTTCAACAATCATAAGTATGTGGGCCCACCATATCTAAAATTAATTCTAAAATATAAGATTTTAAGGATATAATTGACATGCAATATAATTTCTATAAATGAAGGTAATGCCATATTTTTTACTTCTTAATTTTAAGGTCAAAATAGACATTTCATATTTGATATTAACAGCCACTTAACACCTTTAGAAGTGAGGGGGGCAATAATAATTTCACAAAGAAGGGGGTTTGATTAGTAATAAAACCAAAGTATAAGGGGGCAATAGTAATTATCCCTAGAAAATATTCATTAAAATTAGGAACACTTACAACCATAGATATCATTACCTTCTTCCCTTGTCGTGGAGAAGGATGTAGCTGCTTGTTCAAAAAAAGATTGGAGCATTGGGGATGGGAAACATCAAATATTACAGATTGGGTTACCTTAGCAACCTTCATTAACATAGTTATGTGATTTAGAGGCCATGTCCCAAAATTTGGTTTTGTTAGAAGATTTGATAGCTCTTGTAAATTGCTCTATATTTCTCCTATTTCAAACCCTTGAGCTGTTGCTATTTCTATTCCAGCTTGAATCCCAAAAAGTATTGCCTCTAAGATGTCTATTGTCTGCATACTTTCAAAATCAATGGACTGTATATGTCCATTTCTATATATCACGACGCTTCATGCTCCAACCCCTAGGTGCTGGTGAGATACCCCTGCACACATTAAAACATTTTTATTAGTTCTTGGTATACTTGAGCACCAGTTTTTTTCTAAATCTATTCCATCATTTAGTTATGAAAGTGGGTTGTGGGTAATGGCTTCCTCCTCTTGTAACTTTATAGCTACAATCCAGTGGTTCAAGCTTTTAAGGATAAATACAATCCAGTAGTAGTCTAGTACTTAAGAATTAAGATAAATACTTTTTTTTTATACTAACTTTGTAATTATTTATTGTAGTTAAAGGCTTTTAGTGATGCTACTGGTAGCTAGGATCGCTCAGTCGCTATTCAGGCTAGGGAGAACACCACTCCTAGTTAGTCACCTAGTCAGTTAGTCTAAGTCTTAGATACTCAATTTGAGTTTTTGACACAATTTATTTTTACTATTATTAATTTGGTTGGTTATGTTTCTTGCAACTGAGTGGTGGCTGCAATATGAGTTAGACTCAGAGTACTTGATTAAGATTGTAGTTAGAGTGCTCTCCCAAACATCTTCTACCACCAGCTGCAAGCTTAACTGGAGCACATTCAATCTGATACATTCTAAGAGGCGGAACTGTTTGGGGGTGAAGCGGCTGGAGGATCTTGTATATGTTCACTATAATATGAGGTTGAGAGAGGAGCACATTAGGTTAGGTCAAGAGCAAGGTAATGGGGACAAGATTGAGCTAGCTGACATCTTTGCCATAGATGATGATGAGGAGGAGTACCCCCAATTTGAGTGGGTCAGAGAACCATTGTTGGATAAGGCGGGAGGTCGACCCAAAAGTCAAATTGCACGAGAGATGGGAGCTAATGTGGATGAGTTCTTGGCCACAGAGGGGAGAGTGCACACCGAGCCTAATCGTCCCTTTGTACCACACCCTAGTGCATCCAATGTCAGTGAGGATAATATTATATGGTCAGATGATGATGATGATGTTACTCAGCCACACGCTAGTCAGGTACAGGATGATGCAGGCGATGATGATGATGATGGACTTGGTAGTGGGGATGATAGTGGGAATGATGATGATGATGATGATGATGATGATGATGATGATGATGGTGGTGGTGGTGGTGGTGGTGGTGGTGGTGGTGGTGGTGGCGGTGGTGATGATGATGGTGATGGGCCTGCTGATCAGGATTCAGCTGAACCACGGGAGAGACCACCACCACCACTAGAGAGACCCCCTCTTTCCCCCTTTCCATGTGTGCAATACCAGCATTTGCACCTCAACCTCAATGTTAGATTTTGGCTTTGCTCCCGAGTTGGATCCTAAAGTATTTTCTTCCCAAAGGCATATTATAAGAGGGGGGGGGGGGAATTAGTAGTACCATCACACAGAGTCCAAGTATTTGCTTTTTAGGGTTGTTGGCAAATCATGTTTTACTCGGATGATCACCTAAGTCAAAAATTTTAAAATATGATCAAGCATCGTGTAGACTAAGTCAGGGTACAAAAACCAGGACTAGTTTACAATATAATCTAAATTGAATTAAGCTTAATATTTTCCCTTGATATATTCATGGTAAACTCAACAATTTTAATTATTTTATGAAGTACTAAAGAGCCAAATTAGTTACTAATAAATGAGTTAAGAAAAATATAGATCCATATTTTAAAAAAATAAGTAACCTTAAACCCTTGACTTCCTTTTCTTTATAATATATTTAAATTCAAATTATATTGATATATCATTCTTTTATTTAAATATGTTTGTTTAATTAATTTTTTTTTCATAAGTTGTTGTTGAAACCTATTACCGAAAAATAAACTACAACAAGATGTGAAGCTGCCTATTAATAAGCGTTCTTGTAGTAGTTGACTTAAGATCTTATTTTTAGACTCCAAGAGATCATGGATCCAAATCATTTTGGCAGCCAAAATACTTTGCAACATTGTAGACTTTCATGACACATGGATTGTAGATTTGTGATGCAATAAAGTAAACATAAGCTTACACAATAAATCATAGAGACCAAATATAAAATAATTTAGTTACGAAAAAAAATAGGTCCATATTCTAAAATAATAAGAAACCTTTAGTCCTTTTTTTATTTGTAACAACCTTAACTACTTGACTTCCTTTCTCTTGTTCAAAAGTTTAAATTGAAAATATATTAATATTGGCTCCTTTAGTTAAATATTTTTAATTTTATGACAATTTTTCTATAGTATAGTTGACTTTAAGTGGTTATTGAGAGCTTTAACAAGAAAATAAACTACTACAAAGTAAGAAGCTACTTATTAATAAGCTTTCTCATGGCGGCTGACCTAATATCTTAATTTTAAACCTCAGGGGTCATAAATTTAAATATTTGTGGCACCTCCCCACTCCCCAACCCACTAAAATACAAACATGCCTATTCCCAAAAATAGACATCCTATTTTTAGAATCAAAGTTATGAACTAAGTGTACAACAACAACAACAACCGGCCTTATTCCAAATAATTGGTGTCTACTACATGGATCGTCATTTTCTTTACTCAATTCTATTTGAAGCCATAATAGTAGGGATGTCAACGATGCGGTTTCAGGCTAAAAGAAACTCAGCCCAAACATAGGTACATTAGCAAAATAACGGTTTTGGGCCGGTTTTGGTTTGGTGCGGTTTCGGTTCGGGCTAACTAACGGTTTGGACTAACAGTCTATACTCGGGTTGACTAACGGTTTGGGCTATTAATTTATGGTATGCAAGAAAAATAATAAAAATAAATAATCGAGCATCCTACAACAAGAGCCAAATTTTTATGGAAAACAAAATTGCTATTGATAATTTTTCATTAAAAAAAAATGAAAAGTCATTCCATGTTGTAGAAATCCCACCCATCTTATAGAAATAAAAAACTTAAATAATAAGTAGTAATATAGAAACTGCAAGCTCATTCCTTAGGCTCCACCGAATAGTCCTTAAACAAATCTTCAAACCAAAAACCCTTTTAAATTCTTAGTTGTGCTATGATTGATTGTCTTGCAATTTGGTTCTTCTTTTGTGAGAATGTTGATTTCCCCCCCTTCTATGAAATCCATCTCTTTTTTGGGTTGGTATTTACTTAATATGCAAAAGAAATACCTCTCAATAAATATAATCATACTTAATCAACATTCTCTTACTTGATAAATATTTACTAAATTTAAACAAACTCTGCACATTCAATTGGACATTCATACTTAATCATTCTAATTGTCTATTACAAGTAGTAAAATGACTATTTGATCTTTGAATTCATGCTCAATTTTTTTGATATTCTATACCAATTGCCTAGTGGTAATATGATGATTCAAACAATATTTAATGTTAAACTATATAACGGGTTGTAAAACGGTTGCGGTTTGAGTTTAGGTTGGTGCGAGTTCTACCACCCTCAGCCCAAACACAGCCCATTAAGGTTCGGTTAGGGCCGGTTTGGGCTATAATGGGCCAGTGCGGTTCGATTTTAACAGTTCGAGCTACAAATTGACACCCCTACATAATAGATACAAAGTCTTGGCCATGTATATCATTTCTCACCACTTTTCCTAAAGTTATTTTAGACATAATTCTTGCTCTTCTAGTTCTTTTATATAGATAAATCACTCCTCCATATAGGGGAGATTAAGTGCCTTCATTGGATGTGGTCATGCCACCTCAAGTAATTTTCTTTTAGTTTATCATTTATTTTATATATGAACTAAATGTAGATAGTAAAAAAAAAAAAAAAAAAAAAAGTTTAGATGACCAACTATTAAATAGGTGAAAAAATAGTACCATCACATGAATCCGAATAGAGAAGGTTCTCTTGTTTATAAGGGGGACACCACATTGAAGGCCCCAAAAGATGTTGTAGAGTATACATTAACTTACACAAGTAGTCTATAAGAGAGATCACGTATATGACGCACCATGGGGGGGACCACATTTACGGTGACAAATAAGAGGATGGGGTATGGGATCAACTAGTGTTAGGTTTTTTATTAAAATCTATATATCTATATATTAAGTTTCAAAATTAGTTTTTGCATTTCTTTTATTTAATTATTTTGTTAGTGTGTGGGACCCATGAGGTAAGGGTGGTAATGAGGCACCATGAGTAAAGGAGGCCCTTCATGACCTTGGTTATGAGGTTCTTCATGACATTGGTCATGGGTCTTAATGGTCTTGATCATGGTGGTGGTGGGGTTACTTGAAGGGTAGAATTTACTTCAATTCTAACTCTTGACCATTAATTATCATTTTAACTTCATGACCATTCATGGCCATTACCATGAGTGGGGTTGAGGTTATTGAATGGATTAAATCCAATTCATTGCCTTAAGAATCCTAAGGGGTGTAAGGTGAGGTTTGGGCCTATATAAACCCAACCCTTCCTTGCATGTGGGGTGCAAATTGAGACACTCCTCACACTTGCATAATTTGTGTTACAAAGTTAATTTCTTTCTTTGAATTTGTCTAAGTGTTGTGCTCTAGCTTTTGGCTCCTTGAAGGGACTAGAAGAACTACCTCATCTTCTAGTTGGAGGTTGCTTTATCTTGGAGGTGGTGGTGCGAAGAACCTTTGGTTGTAGGGGGCATCAATTACCTTAAAGACAGCACTCAAGGTGTGACTCAACCTCATTGATCAATGGTTCGTTCTGTTGCAACTTCAAGCTCTCCGGATTTGCTAAAGATCTTCATCTCTCAATTATATTGCAATTTCTTTTTTGTATGTTTGAAGAATTTGTAATACAATTACCCCAACAACTGGTTTAGATTTTAGGGTTCTCTTTGGTCTAAGGTCTGTGGAGGGCTCCATAAGGTAATTAAGGATAAGAGAAGAAGATAATCCATGTAAGCTTGTATTGTTATATCAACAAAACCAAGAGGTGGCACAAAAACTAGTGTCTATATTCTTGAACATGTCTTTCCACTAGGTACTTGTTTTTAAATATTATCCTATAATATATTGCTAACATGTAAAGTTAGAAATTTGGATTGAATGTGGTTCTGTAGTTGTAATTGTGGTTATACAACAAAGGAAAGTTTCTAGGATCATATTCCAGTGATGGAGAGGCCTTCAATCAATCCTTACAAGTATTGAATGGATGATTTCCTTTTGTTATAGGAAAACTAATAAGGCCTCTGATTTCTTGGCAAATAGTGCGGTCAAATTGGGGAATTTAGAAATAAATTCTCCTTGGACAACAATTATAAAGGGTGAGTTGGACCTAGACGTTTCTGGATGTTCTAGGTTTAGATTCTAATTTTGTTTTATTTGCATAAACGTGAGTAGGAACCAGTGAGTTTGGGTGTCTTGGGGGCAATTGTTGTTGCAAGAATGAGTGTTGGTTCCTTATTGTATGATTGATATTGTATTTTTTCGTTTTAATACAAATGACCCATTAGTGGAAAAAAAATTATCTGTAAGGCTAGTTTATTTGAGATGTAATAAATTTTATTTTGTGAAATAAGACATAGTAATAGAATAGACAATCAAGATATCTTAATGTATATGTACGCTAAAACAATTTACTTCTATCGCCTCTAACGTGCTAAGAGTAAACGAAAAAGTAGAGAAATATGTCGTACTTCAAAAAATCAAATAAAGATATAAGGATAGATTATCTCTCAATTGACAAGTAACTCATTTCCTCAAGTTGAGTTCTTCCTTAAGGATTGTGTAAAGTACTACTCCCCTTTACCCTCCCCACTACACAATTTGGTGGGACCTCCATCTCTAAAAGCTAACAAGGTAGGATTCCCCTTGACTGTATGGTGGTAGGGGTGTGGGGCAATGTTATACACTATTCTCAAAGGAGTACAATTGGATTTAGGGGCTACACCGAATTATAGGAGGATAAATGTTAAAAAAAAATAAAAAAGAAGAAGAAGAGAAAAGCAAGATTCATAAAATTACGAACACATGCATGTAAAAGGAGTTTTCCTTTACATCGACCTAGGGGTGTCAATTTTCAACCTGAACCGTTAAAACCGGACCGAACTGGCCTGTTATAGCCCGAACCGATCCTTAATGGGTCTTAATTGGGCTGAGGGTCCTCAGCCCGAACGGTTTCGGGCTGGCCCGGCCCAGCTCGTGTACGGCCCATCAGCCCGTTAGTCTTTTACATAAATGAAATTAAAATGTTAAATGTAATTAAATTTTTTTTTTGTATTGTTTAAATGTAATTAATGATCCATGAATTTCGGTGTTTGAGTCGTTGAGACTCGAGTTTGAGTAGTTGAGAGTTGAGTGTTAACACGTTTAACGGTTTAAGTTTTAAAAAGTTTTAACTTCTTAATTTTCAAATTTCATTTAGTTTTATTATTTTAAAATTTAAAAGTCTTAATTAATAACTCTTAACTCTTAAGTCTTAATCTTAATCGTTAACTTTTTAATTTTCAAATTTCATTTAGTTTTATTATTTTAAAATTTAAAAGTCTTAATTGATTACTCTTAGCTCTTAAGTCTTAATCTTAATCATTAACTTTTTAATTTTCAAATTTCATTTAGTTTTATTATTTTAAAATTTAAAAGTCTTAATTGATAACTCTTAACTCTTAAGTCTTAATCTTAATGGTTAACTCTGTTTCACCGTCTACACATGATAGAAAAATTTACATTCTTTATTTTTTGAGAGTGGAGGGTGGTTTGGATCAAGCTAATGCCATCACTTATCGTTGGATCTACTTGGAGTTTTCATCCTCTATCTTTTGTAGTTTTGTGTATGAGAAACTAGGATTTGGAGTTGAGGAAAAAATAAAAATAAATTTCAATATTGATTTTTAATTTAGTCCAAATAGTTAGCCAAACCGAATCCAAACCATTAGGCCAAACCATTAGTCAACCTGAACCCAAACCGCACCAAACCAAAACCGCACTGAAACCGTTATCTTTTAAATGGGCTGGTTTGGGTTGGGGGTTTTTCAGCCCGAAACCATTAGGCCCGGCCCGAAACTGCTCCAAACCGCACCGTTGACACCCCTACATCGACCCAACGCTAAGAATATTGGTTCTCAAGAGCAGTCCTAGCTAGATCAACCACTTATTTAGATTCATAATATCAAAATGGGATAATTACTGTTGCTTCCATGTAGTTTGATTTTATTACTAATAAAACCCTATTCTTTACGAAATTGTTGTTGCCCCCTTCCTTATAACGGTGTTAAGTAGCCGTTAAACTTGAATATGTAATGTCTAATTTGCCCTTAATTAAAATTAAGAAATCAAAAGACGATGCTATCCCATTTATATAAACTAGATTAAATGTCAATTTACCCTAAACTTCATTTATTTTTAATTAATATGGGCAAAATCCAAATCTGATTTGGTTTCCCGCCTTCACATAGCTTCATTTATTTTGAATTAAAGAAATGGACAAAATCCAAATTTAATTTGGTTTCTCATCTTCACTAAACTTCATTTATTTTGAAAATATTTTAGGTGATATTCAGTTTCCAATTTGAGTTGAATTCGATTTTCCTTCTTCTTTGGTTTCTATTTGAGTTTTATTCAATCATTCTTTCTTTATTTGGTAGTTTTTATTATTATTTATTATTATTATTATTTTAAAATAAAACAGATTATAAGAGTTAATTAAGGGTACTATTGTAACATGACAAAAGAGTAAATAAACAAAGAGATAAGTATAAGGGTATTTTGGGGTTTTTGAGAAAATATAAAGATGCCACATCATCAGTAAACTAACAGAATTTAATGGTAGGGGACAATATTAATTGTAGATAAAGTTAAAGGTTAGATTAGTAATTTTGAAAAGTACAGGGATACAGTAGTAATAAAATTAAAGTACATGGGGCAAAAGTAATTATCACTATCAAAATCTTTAAACATCACATCATCATTTATCTTTAAAAATCTCTTGTAGCCATAATTGGAAGACGAAGCAATCTTCCTTTGTTGGGTTTTGTTTCTTTCTTAAAAGTTAGAGCAAAATAGGTTTAAACTTGAAGGATTGTAATAATAGAATTTAAAAAATACAATAGACACTAAATCATAGCTTAAACTCATTGTTTTGATGCAAAGGTACAATGATTTATAATTTGAAATATAGTGGATATTCTTACCGAAAAAAAATAGAGAGAAGAAATATGCTGGACATATATGTAATAGTTAATTTTATTATTTTTTTCTTTTTGTAATGAACAATAAAAATTTCAAACGATGAAAAAAAGGTGAATCCAGTATTGAAGGCTTTTGCACAAGTAAAGACTTGAGAGAGGGGGGGTGCAATTTTCCTACACAATCTTACCCCAACAATTTTTGTTGAGAGACTATTTTGATGCCTTGATCTTGGGCTATATATGGGGTCCACTAACCAATGTGCCAAGGGGATGTAAACATTATAATTTCTAAACAAATAGGGTGTAGATGTAATTTGCTTAAAAATATTAAAATTGAAGATGAACAACCCTTAAATCTCCTGTTTGTGAATAACATTGACGATTAAGTATGACTAAAGTTTGAAATGTCAAAACCTGAACCCTAATTTTGCAACAACAAAAAGGAGGCCTGAGGAGGGGAATCCACTAAGGATAAAAACAACGTTTGATCAAGCATTATTCTCCTTTCTTTTTCCTACTTTAAGTGCTTTGAAGCTGAAAAGAATCTCAACTCTCAATTTTCTAACCTGATTGATTGAGAGACTTTTTGTTAAAATTGAGAATCTACATTTTATCTTAATTCTACATTAGAAAAAAGGTGTAATCTTAGTAGGGATTTGATAACTCTTTTAGTTATGGAAAATATATTATCAAATAAAATAATTTCCTTTGCCTCCCCCCAAAACCACCAAAAAAAAGAAGAAAGAATTCGATGTAATGTCTTTATCAAAGATTCTATAATCACAATTTGATGCAAAAATGAAATAAAATTGTTAAGATATTATTTGTTGATACGGAATCTCGCTCGTCCTTCCCTGTCACGAACCTGCAAGATACGAGCTCGACCTTGGGGGGTCGAGGTACGTCTCCGACGAACAAGTCAGTACCAATAATATGATCTCAACTACTCAATAGAGAATTCAAGTAATTGATCACAAGAAGTATGAATACCTGCCTCATAGTGTTTACCTGAGGTGCTTATATAGAGTATGGTAATAGAGTTATATTCGGAATATAACTTTAATGAGAATTCCCTTAGGAGAATAACTCTTTGGGTGAGTTCTTTTGCCTAACAGGGACTCCTCCAAGGCCGTTGGTCGGTAGGACTCTAACACTATGAATGCCATTGGTCGGTCCTACCATAGGCCGAAAGGTTGGACTCATTATGTATTGGACCTGGTCGGACCGTTCAACAGCCGGTTTAGACCAAGGGATATAGAATGACCATTTTAGTCATTAACATAAGCCCCCCAGTCCATTGTGTTCGAGAACTGTGTGATCGGATCAAGGGAGTATGTTATTCTAATTCGTGAGGTATATGGTCGAACCGACCTACATACTTATCATCGAAATTTGTAACGTCTCACTCATGACTAGCCGTCATTTGAGCGCATTTATCGATGCACGTTCTTCGAAGTTCGTGTGTGATCGACGCGTGTCACAACTGTCATTTCATCTTAAATACCTGTCATGATGACCAACAGACCCTTCATCTCCCACCATCTACCTACATCTTGTCGTAACCGTTGGATGTAGATGATTTGAAATCATGGGGGGGCTCTTCGTCTTCCACCGTCCATCTGTGTATTGTCCTAGTCGTTAGATCTGGACCTTGGTGGTGATGTTTTTCGTCCGTTGATGTTATTTTCATATTGCCCCTTAGATTAGCATCTGGACTTATATATAACCCTCCCATTTTCTTTCTTCTTCTCCCTTTTGCTCTGCATTTCCTTTTGTCTCTGCGTTTTCTTTTGCAACTGTGAGATTGGATACTTCTTCTTTGCCTTGCTTCAAGCTTCGGTTTTTTGAACGCATCTAAAGATAATATGTCTGCTGACGATCCAGTATCTACCAGCACTCTATGAATTTCAGTTCCTTCCAGGAGAATTTTGACTACCAAGGCATCATCATGAGGGATTGTGATATCCCGTAGATCCTCGGAAGAGAAAATTATTGGCTCAGTAGATATATTTTTATGGGTTTCAGTATTCCCAATATATCGTACTTTTCTTTTTGCTTGTCGATTTGATTCTTCTGTCGGACCACCAAATATAGTATGACTGGAGATCTTTTTCTTTGTTTTTCATCCGCCTCAGGTCGGCGTTTGGCCGGACTTCTTCTTTCTTCTCTGTGGCTCGACCTTTCTCTCTTCGGGATAGGGTTGTCATGTGGTCGGCCATCTTCTTTAGATTGGATATACTTCTTTAAGTGTCCTCGGGAGATTAAGTTTTCTATCTCCGTCTTTAGATTTTTGCAATCGTTCGTCCAATGGCCGTGATCTTTGTGATAGTCACAATACTTTCGTTTCACGCTTTCCTGGCGGTGCTCGGATTTTATCCGGCCACTTCATATGTCCTTGATTTTTGATTTGCATCAAGATTTTGGATATTCTTGTATTCAGTGGTGGAAGATTACTAATCTCCTGCTTTTTTGGAGATTCTGCTCGACCTTTCTTGGTCGAGCTTATCCCTAACATCCTGGTCGGTTGAGCCCTTTCTCGACTGCTTCTTCTTTCGGCCCTTGGTTCTCTTTTTCGAGATTCTATGGTTTCCGAA
Source organism: Hakea prostrata (assembly GCF_041222555.1). Taxonomy (NCBI): domain Eukaryota; kingdom Viridiplantae; phylum Streptophyta; class Magnoliopsida; order Proteales; family Proteaceae; genus Hakea; species Hakea prostrata. The sequence goes on from NC_142600.1 coordinate 31,754,772, forward strand.
ATCTCTGCTTGTTTGTGACATCTTTCACTCAGTTCCGCATATGTTTTTGGCATATCTTGGAGCAGCCGCTCTAGCAATCCTTCATGAGTAATTCCTTGGTATAACGCATGAAAGGCAATTTTCTCGTCCATGCTTTCAATTTGCATGGTAAGATTATTGAATCTCTGAAGGAAACTACGGATAGATTCCGTTCTACCTTGTTTTATAGAAAACAAAGTATCTTCTCTTTTCTTCAATCCGACTCCTCCTTGGAAGCGCAGCACAAACACTCGTCCTAATTGATCGAAACTCACAATCGAACCGCTTGCCAGTGCCAAGAACCAGTCCAATGCGGAACCGGTTAAAGAGGCTGCAAAACTTTGGCACATGGCTGCCTCATTATGCTTATAAATTGACATGGTCGATCTGTAGCGAGTGATGTGATGTTTTGGACATTGCGATCCATCAAACAAGATGAAAGTTGGGCACTTGAAACTCTTTGGTATTTCCGCCTCAGAGATAGCTTGGATGAAAGGATCCTCTTTTAGAAAAGCATATAGCTCTTCTTTCTTTGGATCGTTTAACTTGTTTACCTTCTCGTCTAACTCTTTGATTTGTTTGCTCAAACGATCTTCCCGCTTGTTCGGTCCGGACTCAACCCTCTTGTTTTTTGGTTCTTTGAGAGGATCGTTGCTACTTCCACGATCATGATCTTCATTGAACAGAGGATCTTTATTTGGAATTTCTTTCTCAGATGCCGGGATTTTTCGCCTACCTTCTCTTTTGACTTCTGTCCGTCTTCTAGAGATGGTCGAGGCGTTCGATCGGGGAAGGACCGAGTGGTTATTCTTGCTTCCCTCCAATATTTTTTGAGTATTTTTAGGATCTGCATTAGGGGCAATTATATGACCCACGGCCATCCTGAGTAGTTCATTCATGGAGGATAATTCCTCCCGAAGCTTTATTTGTTCCTTCTGGAGTGTCTCAACTTGATTTGCTAATGCTCCATGATTCGGGTGCTCGGGGTTTTTCTTCCCTTGATCGGTATTTATCTCCACCTGGTCGGAATTAATTTCCACCTGGTCGGGAATTACCGATTTTTCAGGTTGAGGAATTCCCTTCGAAGCATCATCCTCCACCTCCTTCTGATTTACAGCCTTCACTTTCGATCGCACCATGACTTTTTGATGCAATTCCCACGGACGGCGCCAATTGTTGATACGGAATCTCGCTCGTCCTTCCCTGTCACGAACCTGCAAGATACGAGCTCGACCTTGGGGGGTCGAGGTACGTCTCCGACGAACAAGTCAGTACCAATAATATGATCTCAACTACTCAATAGAGAATTCAAGTAATTGATCACAAGAAGTATGAATACCTGCCTCATAGTGTTTACCTGAGGTGCTTATATAGAGTATGGTAATAGAGTTATATTCGGAATATAACTTTAATGAGAATTCCCTTAGGAGAATAACTCTTTGGGTGAGTTCTTTTGCCTAACAGGGACTCCTCCAGGGCCGTTGGTCGGTAGGACTCTAACACTGTGAATGCCATTGGTCGGTCCTACCATAGGCCAAAAGGTTGGACTTCATTATGTATTGGACCTGGTCGGACCGTTCAACAGCCGGTTTAGACCAAGGGATATAGAATGACCATTTTAGTCATTAACATTATTTAACATATTCTATAAAAAAAGTAATTTGATAAAGTTAATGAATGGCCAGGAAGGCCATTAAATCTATATTCTAATTGGATTCATCACAAACTTAATCTTCTTCCACGTGTTTAGCCAATTCCACTTTCATAAATCAAAAGTACAGATTCCATATTGAGCATATCTTTTATTCATAATATGCAATTACAATTTGCATACATACATAGTTCATGAGACATCAACCATTGTTATCTCAAAACTTTTTCTTTTCAGAAAAGGTAGCTAATACCAAGGTCCGACATGTCGCTTGGTGTCGCCGTGTCGGTACCTGGCGACACAGGCGACACCGGCGATATTTCGAACAACTTTTAGTCCTCCGGTGTCGGTGATATCGATGCTCCATACCATCTTCTCGGTTCAGTTCTCACTTCTCACTTCTCACACCAGGCCTTTCACTGTTTCACATCGTTGGGCACTCCTGAATCTTCTCGGCCAAAATCAGATAACGTCGGAGAGAGAGGCAGAGCGTGCGGTGTGGGTGTGCTAGGGTTTACAACTGAAAGCCAATTTAGAGATTTGGTCATGAAAACCATAAGAAACAAGTTCCTTTCAGATTTTTTGGGTCTATAGGAGTCGGAGATCTGCATCACTCACCATTTGGAGTTCTGAATGAGTCGCCATCGCCAGCCTGGTAGCAAACGCTGCAAACCCCTTCTCACCCTTCAATTTCCCTTTTGAAACATTCTAACTCCAGCTTTGAATAAAGACAACGATTTCTAGAATACCTGAACAAACCGTAATGAGAATCTCTGGCACACACCCAAACAAGCAAGCAATATGATTTCAATTGTTCCATTTTCATTTCTTAATCGATTTCATCTCTTAACCAGAGGAACTGTTTGTCGTCGCCGGTGGTGGTGGTTGCAGCCTTGCAGGTGTTTCATAAAACCCTAAAAGTGTGGCGAGTCTCCGATTCGAAAGGCTTGGAATCGATTAACTGTCATGATGACGCCGTCAACTCCATCGTTGCTGGTTTTGATTGTTTATTCTTCACAGGTTCCACAGACTTTTCGATCGTCGCCGGTGGTGGTGGTTGCAGCTTGCAGGTGTTTCGATATACTTTTCGATCGGTGGTGATATATCGCCGATAAATTATATATGTCGTGTCGCTGGGGGGTTTCGTGTCGCCCCCGAGCGACAGGTCAAAATATCGCCCCTTGTCGGCGATACATCGCCGACACGAGGAACCATGGCTAATACTAGATGACAGAAAAAATATAAAAAATTTGTAATATACTCTCCCAATGGCATCATCTCCAACCATCTAGTAAATATCCTAAGGAAGAGTTTCTAAATTAAAATAAACTCCCGCAACTACACTAAGCAGTCAAATTTTTCTAAGTAAAACAGTTCCCAATTAAGTGGACTTAGGGCTGTTTGGTTACATAAATCCAAAAATTTCAAATCTCTGAATTCATGAATCTGAGAATTATACATGTTTGGTTTTAAAATCTCTAGATTCATGAAATCTAGAGATTCACCTTTTTACACAAAAAACGTGAATATATAGATTTATGGGTAAAGGGTGAAATTCAGAGATTTCAAAAAAACTATACATTTGCACATTCACAAAAATCACGTCGATCAAATAATTTTTTAGGATGAATCTATAGATTTCATTCCACAACCAAACATTTAATTTTATAAAGGGATAATTACTGTTGCCCCCTTGTACTTTGATTTTATTACTACTTTATCCCCTGTACTTTTTAAAATTACTATTCCAACCTTTAACTTTGTCAACAATTATTAATGCCCCCTACCGTTAAGCTCCGTCAGTTTATTGATGATGTGGCATCTATATATTTTTTCAAAATCCCAAAAATAACCTTGCAATTATCTTTTTACTTATTTGCTCTTTTTTTCAAATTATAATACTACCCTTAATAGGAAAAAAATTAACTCTAATTTCACTTTTCCTTTTTTAAAAAAAAAACACCAAATAAAGGAAAGATGTGATTATTTTTTCTCTAAAAATAAATCACCAAATAAAATAAAGATGTAATTAAATATAAACTAAAATATTAAGAAATATCAAATTTAATTCAAAGCTGAAAATTGAAAGTCACCTAATACATGCTGACCATTATGTATGTTACCAAATTTTCTATCAATTACATCTTATATGTTAATTTGTTTGTAAAACTTTTATCATTGTAATTATGAAAAATTTAAGTGGAATATGAAAGTTTCAACAATCATAAGTATGTGGTCCCATCAAATTCAAAACTAATTCTAAAATATAAGATTTTAAATATATAATTGACATACAATATAGTTTCTATAAATGAGGGTAATGCCATATTTTTTTACTTCTTAATTTTAAGGGCAAAATAGACATTTCATATTTGATGTTAACAGCCACTCAACACCTTTAGAAGTGAGGGGAGCAATAGAAATTTTACAAAGAAGGGGTTTGATTAGTAATAAAACCAAAGTATAAGGGGGCAATAATAATTGTCCCTTTTATAAATTATAACTCCATAGATTTGAAATCTATAGATTCGAAATCTCTAGATATTTGAAATTTCCTGTCTCATGTAACCAAACAGGCCCTTAGTACATGCAGGGTTGTGGTGTCGTCGAGCACTTCAAAATAGCAGGTCTCTCAGCCTAGTTGATCCCCCGATATGAACCTGTGAATGAGAATCCAAAGAAAGAGCAAATTAAGGGCGGTTGCCAAGTCAATCGACACCCTTTCAATTCACGAACATTATAATAGAAATCACATCATTTCAAAAGAACGCCCTATTCTTAGATCTCATGAACCATCTCCAATATGGATGCATTGATAATGGCACCAAGGGAATCTCACCATTACTGCACTTTTAGATTAATCCACATTCACTAGCTTCCTGCAAACCCTTTTTAATAGCAAACGATTCCATTGGTGAGGAAGTTTGTCTCCAGTAGAGTCAAAACTTGTAGCACTAAGTGTCAATCACTGGCAAATACACATCTTCCCCTTTGGAACAAGCAATTAATTACAAACATGACAGTGATACCAGATTTTATTTTTAACTCATGGATAATGTAAAGTTACATTTATGCCATAAAATAGATTTTTTTTTTTAATGAAACATGAAAATATTAAAACAGAAAAATAATAGAATTCTCATAAAATAAAATAATGTATATTTACTATTGTACCCTTGATTACCATTTGAATTTTAGGTGGCTTACGCAAAAATGAATAGAATGGGTTTATAACTTAGAATCCATAACGTTCAAAAAGTCTATAATGGATTTTTTATTTTTATTTTTTTGGGTTGTTTTTAATTCTATTAATAAAAAATAGAAATTAAACTAAATACCAAATATGTAAAAAATTAAAATAAAAAAAAATGCTAGAAAGTGAGAATGAGGATACAGAAAAGGCCCTTAACAAAAAAAAAAATCGGTAAACAGGTCCTTAGCAAATTAGCTAAATTAGAAGAAAAAAAATTAGGTGTATATAAATTGAACGAGACATAACAATTTAATGAGTATATGAATAAGACATCCAATCAACTCCCTAGTTGAACTTGAATCCATTAGAGATGACATTATTCTAGGCTCCTCTTTAGGAACAGTTAATTTGCATATTCATTCGGACTGTTTACCTGTTATTAGTACTTGCTCCAAGGTCTCCAATCATCTTTAGATTGGATGTGTCTCAGTTTAGTTGTAGATATTTTGAAGCGTCGTTATTTTTTTCCTAATGTTTCTTTTAGTTATATTCCTAGAGTTGACAATGACTTTACTGATTTTCTTGCTAAATGTGCTTGCAGGTTATGTCTAGATAGATCATGGTGGGGGTATACCTACTGCCTTTGTTTATTGTGGATTTTTCTTGTTTGTATAGGTCCTATGACCTACACTCTTTTATTTAATATAATCGTTGTTATTTTGTTTTGAGGAAAAAAACAGAGAACGATTTGCTAGTCTGCAAAATCCAGCAGCAATTGAGAATGGTTTTGGTTCGGAGGTTCCTATATCCATTCATAATGTGGTTAAGGACATCAATTTCTTGGCCTCTAAATTCTTAGATTGTGTGTTTGTTTTTTCTCCAAGGGAGACTAACAGCTGTGCTGACTCCCTGGCTAGGATGGCTGTCTCTGTGCCGAGCAGAGTTCACTGGCCAAGGTCCACTTCTTGGTTATCAAGCTTTGTAACTCGGATGTGAATTTGAATTACCAAAAAAAAAAAAAAAAAAAAAATGGTTTTGGTTAATTGCTAAGATAAGAAATAAGAAAGCATGGTTTTCATTTTAATTGACTTTAGTGGTATAATAAGCTGCAGAGAGTGCACGCGCCGCGAAGGCTCCAAAGTCAAAGGTCGGAGATTTAACTATTTTAAGGAAACACAACACAAGAGTGGAGGCTGTGGATGTGGTGCGTGACTGCGTGCGCCGTAAAGTAAATAACGAATATTAATTTAAGGTTACGTCATACGTGGCTACGTGGCCCACCCATGACCATCCTCAAGATAAACGATAAGTCTAATCACGCTATGTTTTAAGGAATCTCTGTTATTAATTCATTAATTAAGAGGTTACATGCTCTTCATGACCCCCACCACCTCACTTTACCTTTCAGCCTTTCAATCTTTCAGGGAGGGAAGACTGTGAACCCACAGGATATTCATATCCACACGAGTCAGGATCAGCTCCCCCGACTTTGTGCTCCCCGACGGTTTCTGACCACACAAAGCAGTGGGGCCCACGGTAAAAAACACTTTTTGAAAAAACACAAAAAAAAAAATTTAAATTTTACCCGTGGGGCCCACGTTTTGTGTGGTCAAGAACCCGTCGGGGTGAGGATCCAGATTATATCCACACGGGATGATAGATAGAGAAACTCGTGCATCACATTAAATCTTAAAAGCAAGAGTGGAAAAGCATGTCAATATTTAAAATTTATATTTCAAATCCACATGCCACATTGAAGCTCGTGCATCATCACAATCTTAAAAACTGAAAATACCCAAGAAAATCAACATTGATCTTCTGAGTTCTACCCAATCCAACAAAGAAAATGCTCAACTTGAACAAACAATGAAACAAAGGTTTTCTCCTCCGCTTTTCTTTTGTTAATGCCTCCTTGTCTGACTGTTGATGCGGCCAACACTCGGCCATGGCTATTGCTTCTCTCTCTTTTGTCTTCTTGTCTTTTGGAATAGACCGAAGACTTATGGCCACGGCCGCTATCATGTCCCCCCTCCAATATTCCTCTACGCGTGCTTCTATCATGTCCTCAAAGGCCTGGACAATGCTCGTAATACCCCAGTTGCCTCATACAATTTTCTTGCAACTTAGTTGTTGCTCTCGTCCGATTGCTCCTTCTCGAAGCTTGGACTTTCCACGACCACCTATTTAAAAGTTGGTCCAGTTTGTTCTTGGGTCATGTTGGTCTCCGACCGTAATTGGACTACTTTAGCTTGGACTTACCCAGATTGCTTAATTGGTTAGAGGCTACCAATCCATCTTTAGTAGGCTATTAGAGAAAATTTCTCAAGTTATTCCCAAGGGATTTGAAACCTTGACCTCATGGTTATAGTTATGAGACACTAATATATCAAGTCAAAAACCCCTTGTGATTGTGGTTGATGAATTAACAAATTCAATCGAACAAGTGTTTTCCTCTATTCGAATATCATCAACCTAATCCAAGTCACTTTTCATCACTCTTTTAAACGATGACTTTATTAGTTTACACCGGAATTGCTGTTTACTTTGAATATACCATGTAGAATTTTAGTCCTCCACAGCCAAGATGTCATGTCTTGTTGCAATTGTTAACTATATATAACCAAATCATGTGTATCAATAGCAGAATCCATCCAACAATTAGATCAAAAGATTTGAACAATCAAACATCATAATCCATGCAACTAGTGCGTATCATCTTTATCAAGATAAAATTAAATAAAATTGACTACGAAGGCCAGAAGTATCATCTAGAGTATAATAAATGCTTCTTTACTTTCATCATAAAGAAATGTTATCAAAAACAGATGCCTCAATCAGCTTTATCGACTGATAGATTTTTGGTCATCATCCTTGGTTTCTCCGCCTGATAAATTTTCGTAAAAAATAAATAAATAAAGAAAGGATTTTTCGTTGCTCGCATGATCTTATCCGAAAAAACAGATTCTCAATCAATTTTCTTTTCATATTGTGTTTAAATTTTTATTTTATTATATAACTTTAATCAAAATTTAAAAAAATAAATGAGTGCCCTTCAAGAAGGCCCAAATGGCCCATCATGGTTTCCACTTTCTTGCAAGACAAACTGGGCCCCGTCAATGCTCAGTCCAATAAGAAGCCCATTTCATGATAATCCAGTCAATTCACCTTCTAGTCATATTAAGAACAACAACTCATGTCTTTCTTTTCTCTCCACTCTCACTCGTGTCTTTCTCGTCCTCGAGTCGGTCTTCTCATCTCCTCTCTTTACCAGAACTAATGGCCCCCTGAGGGGTAGGGTGCTGGTGGTGCTGGAGTCTATGGATCGTGGTGGTTGAGATGGGTTGCATGCTGTAGCACCTGGAAGCTCTACGAACCTTCCCGCCTTCAAACAATCATTTATGAGGCCAACCACTTTTTTGCTTCAATCGGCTTCCCTTAATGAAGCACTATAGTCTTTATTGTTATTATGACTCCTACCTCTTCCCCAACCACCTGCTGTAATTGTTCCTTTAAGCAGTTTTATTCTTTTTGCCTCTAATTGTTACTTCTTCGTTTCCTGTTCTGGCTAATCGACCCTGTTGATCTGAATTGAGCTGTTTTTTCGACTGAGCTTTCTGTCTTCTTGCTTTGTAGGGCTGTGTGCACCTGTTGTGCTTCCCTATTTTCATTACCTTTTTCAATACATTCTCTGTGGTTTTCTTACTTTCTGCAATCTCACCGAGTATTCCTTACTTTAACAACTGCTTTTATCTCTTTCTGTGCATCTTGTGGGTGCGAGTATGCAGAGTAGACAAATATCCTCCGTGTCCCCTAAGTCCCCACTGAATATGCAGTTCTCTGGCTCGTCGTCTTCATCTGGACTTGGGTTGTCATCCTTTGCTGCTGATCGTGGTCTGGTGTCATCTGGGCTGCTCTCTCGTGGCTCCTCTGGAAAAAAGAAAGCTGACCCGTTTGGGGACTGCCAGCCTGACAGAGCCCTGTTCGGATATGCTTTGGGCTATCCCTCGCTGTCAATGGAGCTCTTGTGTGGGAGTTTAGCTACTTTTTGGAAGGACCTGGGGGTCCTCTCTGTTGCTTGCTGTGGAAGGGATTTGTTTCGTGCTACTTTTGCTTCTTCTGAACAGAGAGGCAAAGTTCTGTCTCTCTCGCCATGGTGGGTTGGAAACCACATGGCTCACCTGTCGGTTAACCCATTCCCAAAGAACCGAAAGAGGTCGTTGTTGCCTCCCATTGCTGTTTGGGTGCAACTACGTGGAGTACAGTCTATTTGCTATGGGTTTGAACAAATTTTTAATGCTGTTTCTGATGTTGGGAGTGTTCTTGACGTTCAGCTTAACTATGTGGATCTAGGACTACCTTTGAACAGTGCTAGAGTCAAAGTGCTTCTGGACATTAATCAGCCCATCAAACCTTCTGCTACTATCCAAAATGTGAAGGGGGACTGGTTTGATGTAGGTGTTTTGTATGAACTCCTGATGGTATGTGCTAACTGTGATAAAATTACACATGAAACTAACTTCTGTTCGTTACACGAAGGAGTAAACAACAGTATCGTTGGGCTGGTAGCATCTGGATTCTTTAACAACTGCACTACTGATCCCATCCGTAGGGGTGTAGTGCTCTGTGGAAGCAACGCTCAAAGCTTCCCAGGGGTCCAGGTTGCTAGCGGTAGAGGTGGGGTAACTCAGGTTAAAAGTACTCCTATAAAAATCTCCGATGCTGAGTTTGTGGATGCATTTTTGGAAAATTCGTCTCATAGCGGAAACTCCTTTTCGATGGACTTGGGTAACAAGATTCAGGAGGCGTGTCTGAGAGAATATCGTTCTAATGAAATCACTGCTGAACATGCTAGTGACCCGACTGTTGAAAAAAATGCGAAAGGTATGCCCCAATCAAAGTGTTCTTGGTTGGAGAAGGGAAAAAACATTATTGAAGCTGAGGATTTCGACGTTGAGATACAAAAGAAAACAAAAAAAGGTGGAGATGCTGGCTGCTCTCACGTTGGAGATCCTAGGATGATTTCGGAGGTACAACCAGTGGATGTTGTGCAAAATGAAAATGTTTTCTCTACTGATGAGGATCAAAACAAGCAGGCTGATATACAAGCTGGTGGCGGTCACAGTGAACCACAGGACGTGCACAAGAATATTGTTGAAAATTTACCAGTTGATATTATGGAAGAACCTGCTGTCAAGAGGCTTCTTGATTTTCTGAAACTAAATGGAGGAGACGGACCTAAGTCTGGACCAGTTTCACAAATTTTTCATATTCAAGCTATCCATGTTACCAACAATTCTGGTACTGGTACTGCGAAGGCATCCGAGGCTACTGAAGGGCAGAGTGCAACAGATACTACTACAAAGACGCATGGGACGCCTACTAGCGAGATCAGAGCTGCTGGGGATACGGAGGATGGAGCCTACATATGCCGCAAGCGCCACAGGGTGGACCAACCTGCTGATCTTCCAACACCTCTCGACTCCTTTCTGTTTGCCCTGAACTCCCTTCTGGCGGCTTCACCCCAACCGGCTGGCCAATTTCTTATCTTCTGGGAAGCAATAAAAGTTCGTTACCGTAGTTTCTTTGGCACTACAGCAATGGATCCCACCTTAACTCCACTGTATCAGCACGACTCTATGACACCGGCGCCCAATGCCCCTCAGGTCTTTCCTTATCACCATTATCGTGAATTCTTTGATCTGTGTATCATTTACTTTGTTTCACTGTTGGCCATCATATATTGCTGCTTCAAAAAAGTAGGACCTTCTCGTAACAGATTTAGTGCTTAGTTATTTATTTACGTTTATAGTCTAACTTTGAATTGCTGTCTCTCCTTGCTTTTATGTTTTAATCTTATATTATGAGAGTGGGTCACTCAATGTTGTTGTTAATCTTATGCAACTAATTATGCTTGCATAGTTGTATCTCATTTGACCTAGCTTCCTTGTAGTGTTTCTTCATTGCCATGATCCTTTTGATATTATTTAGAAAGCTGTTACCTGAAATTTATGATCTTTCAGTCTTTGTTGTACTTGGTTAGTTTCTTCGGTTCCTTCTTATTCTCTGATTCTGTTTGTTTTTCCTTTGCCCATCGTCCCTCCTGTCGAGGGTGGTAGAGAGCTGAAAGTCATTTTTTAACTCTTTAATTCTTAATTCCTTAATTTTATCTTGACCTATGGACAAACTCAAAATAATCTGCTGGAATATTAGGGGTTTAAATGGAGAATTTACCCAACAATGTCTTTACAAGCTCTTGGACACTCATAGACCAAACTTATTGTTTGTTTGTGAAACAAAGTGTTCAAATCACATTGGCTTGATGGAAGGAAGAAAGAAAAGGTTTAAGGATTACGGATTGATTGCACACTCCAACAGTTTGGGTAAGAAGGGCCTTAAGGGTGGCCTATTGGTTTTAGGCCAAGACCCCTCTTGTTTCTCTGTTCTAAAATCTGAACAAGCCGTTATTGCCCTACATTGTGAAGTGCCGACACCTTGGGTCCTTATTTTTATTTATGCCCCTCCAACTTATTCTGAGAGGAAAAAATTTTGGACCATGTTAAAACTCTTCATTGATCAGTTGGATGAACCATTCATTATTGCGGGAGATTTTAATGAGGTTCTTGATAGCAATGGAAAGTGTGGGAGCAGGTTTAGGGCATCCCCATCGTTACAGGATCTTTCTTCACTCATCAACGATGCTGCCCTTCTTCAAGTATCGGCCCCTGGAACCTATTTCACCTGGACAAATAAAAAAAAACCCCCACATCTGGTCAAGGAAAAAATCGATCATGTCTTTGCTAATCCCTTCTGTTTGGCTCTTTTCCCGGATATCCATGTAAAAAGGCTGCCTGCTACCTGCTCTGATCATAACCCACTTCTTATTTCAACCCATCGACCAGCGAAAGGGGGGAGAAAACTTTTTCACTATATGGTGGCTTGGCATCACCACCCGAATTTCATGAATGTTGTTGGCTCTGCCTGGGAAGCAAATAGATCTCAGCCATTTGAAGGTAAGCTTGCTAACTTGTCTCGGTTCTTGCAAAATTGGAATAGGGAGGAGTTTGGGAATGTTAAGCAAATTTTTGCTAATCTATCCACTGAAATTGACCTGCTTGAGTCTGATCCAAATCCTAATTGGGAGATAATCAAGGATAAGAAATCCCACCTATCCTGGGCTCTGAAAGCCGAAGAGATGTTCTGGTTTCAGAAATCAAGAAACCTGTACATCTCTGATGGGGATAGAAATACCCGGTTCTATCATCTAGCATCAAAAGTCCATACCTATAGGAGGAACATTTATTCTCTTGAAACTGATTCTGGACTGATCCAGTAAGATTGCTGCGGAGTTCGCTAAATTCATGCAGAATCTATATACCTCATCTAGACCGCTTGACCCTACCTTCGTGGAAGCCCTTTTCCCACCACTGGAAATTTCTGAGGATCTATTAGGGATCTCAAACCTGCCCTCCCTTGAAGAAGTTAAGAATGTGGTGTTCTCTTTGGGACCTTACAAAGCACCGGGTGTTGATGGATTTAGTGCTTGTTTTTATCAAAAACATTGGGATCTTGTGAGTCATGACCTGATGATGTTTGTTAATCGCTTCTTTTCTAATTTACTCTTGCCCTGAGAAACCAATCATACTTTATTGTGTTTCATTCCTAAGAAGGAAAACCCTAGGCGAGTGTCGGATTTTAGACCAATCAGTCTCTGCAATGTAAGCTATAAAATTTTGGCTAAGGTACTTGCAAGAAGACTGAAACCTCTCCTGCCAAAAATAATTTCCCCACTTCAAGGAGCCTTTGTCCCTCAGAGACAAATCTCGGATAATATTTTCTTGGCACATGAAATTTTCCATTTCATGAATAGAACCAAGGGCAAGAGTGGTTTTGTTGCTTTGAAACTTGATATGTCTAAAGCCTATGATAGGGTTGAGTGGTCGGTAATTCGCCACCTTTTCTCGTTCTTGGGATTTGACCAGCACTGGTGCAACCTAGTGGATAGGTTAGTTTCTTCCTCATCATTCTCAATTAAGGTCAATGGCAGCCCTTACCTTAATTTTTCTGGAACTAGAGGATTGAGACAGGGATGCCCCCTTAGCCCTTACCTCTTTCTCCTTGTCATGGAAATCCTTTCCAGACTTCTCAATGAGTATAGGACCTTGAACCTTTTCAAGGGAATCAAAATTGCAAGAAATGCACCAGAAATCTCTCACTTATTTTTCGCAGATGATACGTTTCTTTTCTGTAGAGCGGAGAAGGAGGACATTCTTGCTATTAAATGTGTTCTGGACCTTTTCTCTGATATCACGGGACAAGAAATTAATTTTGAAAAAAGTGGGGCTTTTTTTAGCAGAAATGTGGGGGCGCTGGTTCAGAATCAAATTTTACAAATGTTAAAAATTTCTGAACTAAAAAAAGATGCTGTATATCTGGGAACCAATCTTTTGCAAGGGAGAGGGAAGGTTAAGAATCTAGCCTTCTTAATCAGGAAATTCAAGGCAAGATTTGCATCTTGGAAAGCGAACACTCTTTCCTTTGCAGGGAGGGAAGTTCTCATTAAATCTGTGCTACAGCCATTCTCTCTGTATCACATGCAGACTTTCCGATTTCCAAGTATCGTTTGCAAAAACTTGGACTCGATGTGTCAGAAATTCTGGCTTGGGAAACCTAATAAGAGTAGACAGCTAACTCTTATATCCTGGGAAAAATGTTGCCAACCTAAGAGTTTAGGAGGACTGGGATTGCGGAAACTTGAGGACATCAATTCTTCTCTCCTTCTTAAGCAGGGATGGCGATTAATCAATGAACCCTCAACACTTTGGGCAGCAACCTTGAAAGCAAAATACTTTCCCAAGACTAGTGTATTTGATCCAAGAGTAAGAAAAAAGACTGGATCGTGGACATGGAAAAGTATTTGCAGTATCCTACCACAATTAGAACAAATGGTTTTGAGAAAGGTGGGAAATGGTAATGAAACGCTTTTCTGGTTTGACCCATGGAGGCTCGCGGCTCGCAGCATATCTTCAACACACCCTAAAGAAAACATTTGGTTCCATGATCTTACTGTGGCAGAAATGGTCAGAAATATTCAGATGAACAGGGAGTATCTCTCACAGCTAACAAACACTGAAAACATTTCCTCTGAATTATCTGAATTATCTCTTTCCTGTGTTCCTGACAGATGGGTATCATTACTTGGATCCAATGGCGAGTTCTCTGCCAAGCTGGCGGGGCAAGCATTGTTGAAACAAAAATACCCAACTGGTCAAAATGAGTTTACCTCGTGGTGAAGATTTTTCTGGAAACTGCCTTTACACCCTAAATTTAAAAGCTTTTTTTGGCGTCTTGTGAATGCAGGGCTACCGGTTAAGAGTGTTTTATCCAAATGGTCAGACACGAATCCTCTCTGTGAATTTTGCGGCAACAAGGCAGAGACGGATTGGCATGTTTTCCTCTCATGTGAATGGACCAAAAGGGTTTGGGCTGCAGGAGCGATTGGATTAAGAACTGAACATTTGACCCAATGTTCAATTCTACACCTATGCAGGAGTATCTTAGGCTAACACGAGCTAGACAAAAGAATGAAACAGTGGTTCTTTCTGAATTTTATAATACAATGTTATTTTATTTGGAAAGAGAGAAATAGGGTTATTTTCAAAAAACAAAATCCTAACCCATACAACATCTTAACCAGTGTTAATAGATGGGTAAATGAATATAAGCTGTGGAACACTAATCTCTATGATGTAGGACAGGATAAGGGGCCTGAGAATTTGCTTATGTCATGCCCACTGATGGAATATGATTTTCAGTCTTATATCAAAACTATCCACTTACCCACTTTGTTATGTGCAGGGGTATCTAACAAACTTCTGAACAGATCAGGATGGTGTTTGGGGATTGTAGATAGATGAAATCTTTATCATCTGACAACAAGGAGATTCGAAGGCAATGACAGCATGAAGGCATTGTTAGGGGCAATTCAAGAAGGCTTATCTATAACATCAGATATGGCTATAACACCACACGAAATCTGGTGCAACTTGGAAATGGTGTTTGAATTACTGCCTAAACCGTGCCAACAACCCTGGCCAATGCACTTGACATCAAACTTGATTAGTATTTTGACTAACTATCATGGAGCAACTTTTTGTACTTTTAAATCCCCATCACTTCTATCAAACTGGACTCAGTTAGAATTATGGGCTGCATGTAGCCATAGCAGCACTAATGAATTTAGTAGTGAGCAGACCTGTAACTCACATATCTATTTTAAGTAATATATTTTCATTTTCTGTGATAAAAAAAAAAAAACTCATAAATAGACCGACCACCCATCCTTGTTTTTCTGAAATTGTTTTCTAAAATTCCCCCCTCCCCCCCTTTATTAGTACCATCATCCACTGGTACAAGATCAACAAGAAAAATGTATTTCTGATTAATAAATTAGATAATTTAGATTCTTTTTTGTATCAATTCTCATTCTCTGTTATGTCTATTTAAAAAAAAATAAGTACAATAATTCATTATTGGTTAAGAATGAAAAATGGTTTGGTGAATTTTGTCGAAAATAAATTATGAAATGAAAAATAAGTTTGGTGTCAAAATAAAAGATTATTAGAAAATGATAATGAGCAAGTGAGAAAAGAGGGAAAAAGTATGATTTTTATAAAAGAATATGTATTGATTATTTTACCCTCATCTTAACTATAAAACTTTAGGTAAACTTGCACATAAATAAAGAGAATGAAATTCTCACCATAATCCATAAAAGACATTTTTGTCTATTATGAATTTTGGAGGTTTTATTTATTTATTTTTTATTATTTTAAATAAAAATAAAACTGACAATAGATGTCAAACAATTTAAAATAATGAAAAATTCTATTACTTGAGAATGATAATTGATACCAAAAAGAGCCTTTAGAAAATGACATTAATTTTAGGGGATGGCACTAAAAATTTCCAATTTATTTTGGTAAATTTCAGTGCCACCCTCTGAGTTACCTTCTAAATTGATGTCACCCGTGAATTACCTAATCTACCAATTAAACCTCTATACGAGAAAAATACGTCAGTGACACCTCTTATTGTTGGGAAATCAAAATTAAGTGCTAATGTAAACAAGTTAAAATTTTCAAAAAGACAAGAATACCCTTGTACAAAAACCCTATACTTGACTCGTCTTCTCTCCCTCTATTGTCTACAACCAGTCATCTTTTTCCATCTTTACATCTTCATGATTTTTATTCTTGCACGGATACTTTTTTGTTTTCCTCTCCTTTACCATCTTCTTCCCTTAGAATATGGGGTTAATATTGAAGATAAACAAATAAAAACTAATTGAAAATAATAATGTTAGCAATAGAGGGTTTAAATGATAAATTGGATAACTCAGAATGTGACATTAATATTAAACGGCAACTCAGGGAGTGGGGCTGATAATTTTCCATCTATTTTACTTTCTAAGCCCAATTCTATTTTGGGTTTTCTTTGGTAAGAAAGCCCAATTCTGTTGATACATGGGCCTGAGTAACTCTGACGGTCCATTACACATTCGGGGTTGTGATTTCAGGAGGACCTCCTGCTGCTATGAAACGCTCAGAGCGTAATCTTCAGTCTCTCTCTGTTCTATCTCGTCTGTAAAGTCACCATTTCTTGCTTGAAGATTTTGTTTCTCTCATAAAGAGATAAAGCCCGCTTGGCACCAACATCGATAGTTGAAGCGAACATGGCAGCGATGGCTGCATTACAGAGTTCTATGGCCACTCTCACTCTTTCACCCAGTTCCTTCTTAGGCCAACGATTCCTACCCTCCCTTTCCACTGTACCGGTATGTTATCCTATCCTTGTTCTTGTTCTTCTTATGCTGGTTTTGCAACCTTTGGGTTTTAGTATTTCCCTAAGTTCTAGCCTCACAAGATAACCTCACGCGGTTGCTTCTTGTTATTTAATTGCAAGCAGGAGCTTCTGAGTTCTAGTCACTATTATTTTTGAATTGAAAAAAATAAAAAAAATAAAATTAAAATCTGAATCGGGTTAGGAATTTGCAGTGAGTTCTCTTTAACCGGGCGGATTTCCTTGTCATTTCGGGACATAATTTTGGAATTTTTAAGTGGGCTTTCTTCAAACTGTGTCCGTATCCAGTGGGAAGAATGGTTTAAACTTTGAAGGGTCTGATAATTTGCTAGATTTTCGGCTTCTAGATCACTTCATACAACTGTGATAAGGGTTAGTTGAGTTCTTCTACAATAGTTTAAAACTGGGAAGTAAATGGTGGATTACCACCTATTCCCATTTGAGGTTCGTAAATTAGTATAACTGAGCAGAATACGGCTCTGATTTGTGTTGTTTTAACAGCTTCATAGCATTGGGTCTACATTTCCTTCAGTCTATCAGTTGGTATGTACTAATTATAGTATAATTTGAACCTGAATTAATGAAACACACTTAGCTTCATCAATCTTTCATAAGTGAGGGGCTAATAGGAGCGATTGGCAAGAATAATTGCTAAGATACAAAATTCTGTTCCCATAGCAACTTGAGCATTTCTGGGACATGAATGTTTGACTTATAGTATGATCACTGTGATGTGTATTTGAACCATACTTTCACTACTTGAATAATATCCTATTGGGAACCTAATGTCTATTCATGGGAGGATTAATTGCATCAAGGTATGCTAGAAGCGCCCAGTTGATGCTGTATGCTTCCAATCCTACAGAATGTGCTGGATACAGGACTCTAAGATTATTGCATTAATGGAGAAACACAAAGTTGAAATTTTGGAAATATTATCTAATTCTTCTTTGGGAAATCCAAAAATAGTGACAACTCAACACATTCCTTTGTGCCTTCAATTAGGTAGAAAAAACCAACAAGTCCTTTCTTTACTTTGGTTTGTGATCTGGAGATAGTGTGGTTTCTTTTGTGAATTATCTTATGAGGATGAAGCCTTTCATAGTTGAAATACTAAGAGGAGTAGTAGATCAATATGTAGCTCAGTTCGGCACTGCTTTTCCAAATTACCTCCATGGCAATAAGTGTAATCTATCCACAAGAGTTTATAACATTTAGTTTCTATTTTCCTTTACAACAGTATTCTACAAAAGTATTTAGAAACTTTCTTCTAACAATCTTGGCATATCTTGACTGCAGGTCAAGTCGGTCGAGAAGCCATGTCTCACTGTAATGAAGGTTGGTGTATAATATCCTTCATCTCGTTGCCACAGGATGCTCTATTTTTCTTAGATTGGACAACTATAGCTAAATTTTTAATGGCATGGGAATTATAATACTGATAAGGATAAACTCCTAACTGAATCCTACTCTATTATCTCTAATCCAAATTTGAATTCAGACAATCATAATTCAGAGTCAAATGTACAAATTTCAAGTTTGAACTTTCAAAATTAGTTTGGATTTGGTAAATCCTTATCTTACTGTGGCCGTGTAAGTGATGCACTGTGAATTAACTCTTTTACGAAATCTAAAATTAAATTTTATAAACACAACATGCTATACCCAATTTGAGGGTAAGCGAAACTCATCCAAAACCTAGTGTTATACTTTCACATGGTATCATTCAACTAGGTTCAATCCTAATCAAATTCATTTTTTGTTTCTCCTTCCCACCCCCCTCTCTCTTTCTCAAGCTTCTGCGATGGCAGCTTCCTCCAGAACTCTATTTCGTAGCACACCACCACATCAGTCTCAAATTAACTGGTGATAGCTTCTTGTTGTGGAAACGGATGTAGGTCCGGCACCAAATTGGTCTATTTTCCTTTGAAATCAACCTAGGGCTGATGGATATGAGGGTTGGGCCTTTAAGTTAACATGTTTATGTGGCTATGGGCCCATAAATGTTTAGGTCAAGTATGGAAACTAGGTTTTTATTTTAGTTTAATTATTGTAATTATGTAATTCTGCCCAACTTAAGTTATAAGGGCAGAATAGTCTCTTGCATGTATCATTTTAGTTTAAGTAATTTTGAGTCAGTTTAGGATATGATAAGGAGTCCTTTTAAGTTTAGTACTAAGAGTCCTATTTGAATTTGGAATAATATGTACTAGGAGAGCCAGTTTCTGATTCCTAACTTCACTAGGGCTTCTTATATAAGGCTATTATTAATAAAGCCATGTCGTGTATGTAACAGAGACAGATTAGAGAATGCAATTAATAAAGAGAGTGTTGCTATTTGCTGCCTAAGAGCAAGGTGTTAGTAAAGCTTCTCATCAGTGGTAAGGGATCTCCCTGTGATTGAGTAAGCAACCTAGGGTTTTTACTTGAAGGATTCTTCTTTGATAGCTTGTAGCCTGCCTCGACTTCTTTCCATCTCCATCACACCCCATTACAAGGCTTGTGTTACAGGTAACAAGTTTGTTCCTAATCCCATTCCCCTTCTCATACCATCATTTCTATTTTTCTTGAATGTTCGGAGTTTCCTAGAGACCCAAAATTCAAGTTAGATCTACACCAATTGAATTGTTAGATCTGCCCCAAAGTTTAGGAACCTCATCCCTCCAACCCTAGTGACCTTTTGTCCCAATTTCTGCCCTGTCAAACCAACCAAACCCTAGTTGCAGTCCTAATTCTATTAATGCCCAAAATTCCCAAACCTTATTCTAAACCCTAATTTGTTTGTTACCCTAAATTTTCAATCCCTATCCTGAACCCTAATTCCATGCTGCCCTGGGTTCCCAAACCCTCACCCTAAAACCATGAAACCCTTATTTGAATCTCAAGCTAAGATTGGTTTTGAAAAGATCTTGGAAGAATTAACCCTCTATCACTTGAGGCTACTTCAGAGTGGTGGCAGAGCATGGTAGAACCGACCCAAGACTATTCTTAGTGTCATCATTGTAGGCATAAAGGAATAAAGGAACAACGTAGGCCTCTAGAGATGTATGAATTGAGGAAATATGATGGTGTTAATGATCCCCAGGTATTCTATGAGTGGTTATATGATTTAGACAATTATTTTGATTGGCATAATTTATCTTACTAAGATGAGACTAGCACACAATCAACTAATATGCCAATGAACAATGGAGCAATGTAAAAAGGAATATGGAATACAAAAGCAATGAACTTATACTTGGCTGATGATGACAAGAAGATTTGGGCAACATATTTTTCCAACGAGAGTGTAGTGCTCAACGACAATGTCAATTGAACTCCTTCTAAGAACAATGCCACCAAAAGTCCTCCAAACTTGAAGATAGGAATAGCAAAGGTGATGTAAACCAGGTCTGGGTTTTGGTAATTTCCCTAGACTTAGGGTTTACCCAGGAAATTCCAGCAGGTAAAGGCGAAAATATTGTGAATTACCTAGGGTAGGTAGAAAAGATACTAAATCATTTTGGATGGTTGAAAGTATGGCTATGGTCAATCCAAAATTATGTGGGAATGGTTTTGGAGAAAAGAGAAAAGAGAAAAGTTGGGGTCTGGTCAAAATCCAAGATGGGATAGTTTACTAGGTAGTAGGACAGCCAAAATAATATTAGGTAAATTTAGGAAAGGGTAAAGAAACCTGCGGTTGGGGTGTGGAGGGATTTAGGGATAATTCTTGGGAAAAGGGAAGGGAAGGTAAAATTGGATTATTTATATCTCCATAGGAAAGGGGAATATTGGGGAAACCTTGGAGAAACAATCCAATGATTTGAAGGTCTTGGGAATATTTCTCTTCTCTTTTCTTTCTTTCTTTCATTTTTTTCTTTCATCTCTTTCTTTTTCTTTATTCTTTTCTGTTTCAGATCTGCTGCAAGCCAAAAAAGGGTTGGGGAGGGGCCTAGGTGTTGCCACAAGGGTGGGGGGAGGGTTTCTTGGCTGCTGCCCACGTGGGGCAGGGGCTTGCGATGGGAGGGTAGGGGTTTTCTTGGACTGCAGGAATGGGATAGTAGGTTCTTGGGGATTTCTTGATGTTTCTTGGTCTGAAAGAGCAAGTAAAAGGGGCTGTAGCATATAGGGAGAAGAAGAGAGAGAAGGGCTGGGGTTGGGGAGGTGTTCAACTTACTAGTTTACAGGATCTGGACGAAACAAGTGGCTGGACTTCTTGCTGCAATCGCAGGACAGGACTTGAAAGCTTGAAGAACTGACTGCCATTGATGGGAGATCTGCTTGATCTCGAAGAAACTTGAAGGAAGATGCTGAATATTGAAGAACATTGTTCAAAGCCCACTGAGGCCCCCTCAAAACAGGAACCCGGCTCCTTAATAAATTTTCATTCAATAATTCCAGGCTGAAAATAAAATTACATGGAGAGGCTATTTATAGCCTGAAAATAAGACTCTGGCTCAACTTGGAACTCCTTAATAGGTAAGGATCCAATTACAACTTGGACTAGACTCTTAATGATAAAGCAACTCCTAAGAGATAAGCTCAACTAACTGATTTCTACTCACTTAGAACTCATTCAAAAACAACTTTAACTCCAAATAAATCGCTCGAAACAAGACCAAACTCAATTCAAACTGCAAAATTGGACTCAACTAAAATTCTAGAATTAATTCCAGAATAGAAATAAGGGCTTCCCACCCAAAATCGTTCCGGTGCTTCAAATCGGATAGAGCCCGATTGTTGTTTGGGCAGTAGTACAGCCAGTTCCCCTTCGCAAGTCTCTTTTTAGAAGCTGGGTCGCATAGTTCTCACAGAATTTTCAGTATTTAAATAAGCCTCTAGGCTGATCATGGACAGTTTGGGGTCTTCTTAGCCCTCTTCATCGAAATCCTTCCTGCCGAAGGAGATCAGACTCCCAACCACGTCTAACATCTTTTGAAACCTTTTCTCGTCATGCTTTTTTTCCCTTCACGATTCCTTGGATTCCTCGTCGATTCGTATACCCCCCCTAAAGAGGTTCAGCCATCTTAGGATGGCCTTCGTGGAGCCATCATGGGGGCCCCACTTGAGCTTTCAGCCCAGGGGGTCCTTGTGTTCACATCAAAAGGTGCCAACAGAAATATGCACATTGGAGTTCCTAATACTAGAGATTATAGATATAAAGGTTACATATATAGGGAAGATGCTAGCGGAGCTACACCGGAATTTCTATGGGTGGTTATGGAGAATAGAGAAAAAGGAATGATCACGCCGGAGAATCCAAGTACAAGAATTGACGGGTGTGAAGGAGAAGAAAGGACGCATAGAGGAAGACCCCATCATCACACACCACCCACTTTAGAAGAGCACATCAGGTCTTACATCTTTGGAGAATATAACTAGAGGAGATACAACAATTAGGCATTTGTCTACAGGAGGAATCCACCATCCACAAAACCATTCACACCCCGCTCCACCTCAACGCCTTCTCCATGGAATGCTTATCCTCGTAGGGCAAACAATGAGGGAAAAGTCCACATCAAGAAAAGCAAACCAGATGAGTGTTTTTACTGCCATGAGAGAGGAGACTATGCCAAAGACTTTCCTTTAAAGAAAGGGATTGCTATCCTTGACTCCATGGTTGTCAAGGTGGCAAGGTGACCAAAGCGGTTGGGGCTCCGCTTAGGCGATTAGGCAACAGAGTGGCAATAAGGCGACTAAGGTGGTTGGGTTAAATTTTTTCAATACAACTACTTTAAACTGATAAATTTCTATTTTAAGCCAAACAAACATTCAAGAATCACATTCATCTAAAAAAAAAAGCATTCAAGAATCATAATTATGAGATATTATCCAAAAAATAACACAAACATAAGTCCAACTTATCAAGCATCATTACATGTGACTGTGAACTATATCAAATTATTAGTATGAAAACGAAAGTAATAATTTTACATTTTTACTTACCTCTATGATAGTGTGATGCCAAATATGTGCCTTATCCATTTAACGATTCATTGATTCCCAATTCCAAAATGACTAACTATTAAGTTCATATATGGCTTTGTATAATAAAATTTAATTTTTAAAAAAATAAGAAAAAATATTATTATGTACAAAATGTCAAAAAAGTGACCACTTTGGTGTTTAGGCGACAATAAGGTGCACGAGGCGACAAAGCGGTAGCAATTTGGCGAAAAAGCGGGGGGGGGGGAACTACACGTTAACAAAGCGGTTGAAAAGTTGCCTTGCTGCCTAAGTGGACACTTTGACAACCATGCTTGACACTAGCCAACAACATTTTGAAGATGAAGTCATTTGTCCACCTCTAGAAACAGCCCAAGAAGACTTCTTCGATGAAGAAGAATGCTTGGACAACTACCATAACCTAAATGAAATGCTCTAGATCTTTATAGTAGAAACAGTGGAAGGCAAAGAGCCCCTGCCCAAAAATTTTGAAGTGACTCCAGCAGTGTTATTCGATCTAGCCCCTATTTGATGTGACATTTACCATGGCCTTGATCTTGAAAAGCTTCTTGAAGGAGTCAAAGTAGACAAGATCAAAGCAAGCAAGGCTAACACTGGAAGAGAAGGAAGTAATTGAGAGCACTCCCCTAAAAGCCTTTAAAAGTTCAACATGTTCTTGAAGAAATAGAATGTGTGCCTCAAATCTTTGAAGAAAAGGAAAACAAGGCTAAAGATGGTAGTATAGATGTTCACAAAAATATAATCAAGATAACCGTACCAACAGAAGCTATGATTAAAGAAGGTCTCAAGAGCATGGCTGCTGATTTCGAGCATGAACATGCTAAATTTGTCATGTTGCCATGGGTCTTTGAAGAGAAAGCTCCCAGAGTTGAAGACTCCATTAATAATTCCTAGTGGTGCTACATTGCCCAAGTTTCTCCGAAGAATGATATAAGCTGCTAAACACATGTTACTCCCCCCCCCCCCCCCAAAAAAAAAAGTCGAGGACAAACTTTTTCAAGAGGGGGAGAATTGATGTAGGACCAGCACCGAATTGGTCTATTTTCCATTGAAATCGAGCTAGGGTTGATATATATGAGGGTTGGGCTCTTTTTTAACCATGTTTATGCAGTCATGGGTTTATTCTATGGGCCCATAAGTTTAGTGTTTAGGTCAAATACGAAAATTATATTTTTAATTTAGTTTAATTGGTTTAATTATGTAAATTCTGCCCAACTTGAGTTATAAAGGCAAAAAGCCTTTTTCATATTTTATTTTAAATTTAAGTTATGTTGAGTCAGTCTAGGATATGAAAAGGAGTCCTTTTAAATTTAGTTATAAGGCTTATATTTGAATTTGGATAAGTATGTTGAGTACAACTAAGAGAATCAGTTTTGAAGTCCTAATTTCAGGAGGACTTCTTATTTAGGGCTATAAATAAAGCCACGGGCATTTAACAGAGATAAATTGGAGAATACAAGTAATAAATAGAGTGTTGCTGCCTAAGAACAAGGTGGTCGTAGAGCTTCTCAGTGGTGGTAAGGGACCTCGATATGATCGAGTAAGCAACCTAGGGTTTAAGCATGAAGGATTCTCTTTTGGCAGTGCTTGTAGCCTGCCCCCATTACATAGCTTGTGTTATAGGTTAGTAATAAGTCAACACTTAGTGCCATTCCCCTTCTCATACCATCCTTTCTATTTTTCTTGAACTAATAGACTTTTCTGAAGACCCAAAATTCAAGGCTAGGTCTACGCCAATTTAACTGTTAAGTCTGTCCCACACATTAGGAACCTCATCTCCCTAACCCTAGTGACCTTCCATCCCAATTGCAGCCCTATCAAACCAACCAAACCCTAGTCTAAGCCTTAATTCCTTTGCTGCCCAGAATTCCCAAACCCTATTCTAAACCCTGATTCTTTTGCCACCATAGATTCCCAAACCCTGTCCTGAACCCTTATTCCTTGCAGCCCCAGCTTCCCAAATCCTAACCCAAAAACTGGGAAACCCTAATTTGAACCTCAAGCTAAGGTTGGTTTTGATAAGATCCTGGAAGAACTGGCCCTTATTCACTTGAGGATATATAAAAAATGCAGCGCTCTTTCCTCTTCTTCAAAACCAAAACTTAATGGGCTTCATGAATACCTACAATTGTCCATCTGAGATGCATACTCTAGCAGGTTCTACTACTCAGGGTTTGATGAATGGAATCAAAAGGATCAGCTCGTTGTGAGATGGGTCATCTTCTGTCTCTACTGATGTCCTCCCCTATATTGTAGGCCTTGATACAGCAGAAGCTATTTCGAAAGCTCTACAAGTTGCTTTCAGTTCTCTCTCACACAATCATTCTCCACCTTCATATGCAGCTGCAAAATACCACTCCATGCATCTATGTGAGGTAGGTAAGGTAGATTTCTGATCAAGTGGTTGCAGACAAGAAACCCATAGGCAATGCAGAAACTGAATGCAATCTTTTTCAAGAACCTCGGCACCAATTTTACTAACATCGTAGCAGCTCTAGCCACGAGATTTGAACCAGTGTCTCTCCCTGAACTGCATCGCTTTCTTCACAGCTATGAGCTACAGTTGCAATCGCCAGTGATCCCAACTGAGGCCAATATTACCACTACCCACCCTCAAAAGCCAGCTTCCTATCCACCACCAACCACTCACATAATTTCCCCAAAACCTCCAGCTTCTTATCTGACAACTCTAAACTGCGGCAATGGTGGCGTTCTAGAAATCATAGGAATAAGTGACAGATCTGTCAGAAGTACAATCACACAGCTGCAAGGTGTTATTTTCATTATTCAGGTTCCTCAAGCCTTCCTGCTGCAAACATGGCTGGCATCTTGCCAACCCCTTCAATGCCAGAATGGTTTCCAGATACTTCTGCCACCATCATGGGACGTTGGACATTTCCAACTTGTAAATTCCTGCCCCACATAATGGTAATAAAACTTCACATGTAGGTGGTGGAACTGGATTGTGAATTAGCAGTGTTGGTTCTTCTATCTTGACAACCACTTCTCATTAAATTTTTTAAAATTCTGCATGTTCCTTCCATTACCTGAAACTTCTAATCTGTCCATCATTTTACATGTGATAAAAACCCTTTTTTTTGTGATTTTCATCCATTTCATCTTGTTGTGAAGGATAAGGAGACCATATAACCGTTGCTTCAAGGTTCACTTAGAGACGGGCTATACCGGCTGTCAAATCATCCATCCATAACACAACACTTGATGTCACCAACACAATGATGTAAAGTAGTTGCTTCCCCCAAACCCTGCGGCTGCAAATCATTATAAGGGTATTTTGGTCATTTTAGTAATTTTCTTGGGGTCCAAGGTCAGTGTCATTGGGCCCAGCTTGTTATTAAGACCCTAGATTTTTTTATTTTTTATTTGAGTCATTATCTTGTGAGAAATTGAAGAGTCCTTGTTAGGGTATGATTCTTAGGATGCATGGAAATCCCCTAGCTTTTTAATCTGTTTCTTGTTAGGATTCCATATCTACCATTAGATTCCAAATTGGATCCTTCTAGAGTAAGATATGATAAAATCCTTGTTTGAATTAGAGTCTTCAGTCAAGTGAGAGCCATACTTAGAATTAGAGTGTTAGTTTGAAACCAAGTTGGTTTCCTAAATTGATTCCTAGTTTGTTTTCTTTAGAGGTTATAAATAGGGCCTCCAACCTCTGTATTTGCAAGTTGATTTGATTAATAAAATTGAGAATTGAGTTTGGAGTCAGGAGAGGGAATCGTGGGCTCCTAGTGGGGTTTTGCAGCACTTCTAGAGGGATCAAATTCTGCAGTTTCTTCCATCTACAGTAAGCTTCTTCAATCCCAGCAGCAGCCTTCCATCTCCAAGTTAGTGAAGATCACCCCCAGCCCCTTCCTAAACCACTTCCCCTACTTCTAGTCCATCCGCAAATCTCGCCTTACCCCCAACCTAATTCCAGCAACCTTCTCCCATCACAGACATTCTCCTACCCCTCCCCAACCCTGCGGCACCCTTAGAACCCCCCCCCCTTAAATTCTGGTCAAACACCTACCCTTCCCTAACCTTAAACCTTAGTTACAGGCTTACAGCCCCTCCCCTTTACCCTTTATTCTTTTTTCCTTCTCCTCTAACTGGCGGCATCCTAGTAAACCCAGAAAACCAGAATTGATTGTAACCCTAGAACACCTATATCTTCTAAACCCTAACTCTAATCTGTTACTTTAATTGGAGAATTCTTAATTGTCTAGTTGTAAACCACGGTTATGGAACAAAGGATTTTTTTGGATATATTCCAAGGGATTGATGGTGATTCTCAAATATCGTAGAACAAAATGTGATGATAAGATAGAATGCAATAGAAAGAAAGACAGGGAACGGATTACTTACTCCTAACGGTCAAAGCGAGCCCTTACATTCTAAATTAAATTCATTCAGAATGAATTAAATCTCCCATCTTAGAATTGGATTCAAACCAATATCCCACGAGAAAGTAAATGATGTAAAAATCAAACCACATTCTAGAATGAATAAAGAAGCAAAAAAGAAGAAAAAGAATGAACCAGGATAACTTGCAATTGTGGATAGGTCTCCCAGAATTGCAGGCCAATTTATTTATTGGCAGCAATTACAAAATACCAGGACAGAATATTTCATCCACTAAAATAGAAACAAATATTATGAGAGATCAAGACAGACTATTCAGTCCAATATTCTGTTCACAAAAAATAGAAAGCAAGAAAAGAAAACTACAGAAAATTGAAACTGCAGCACCAAAATAGAAACTATAGAAGGCAACACTAAAATAGAAACTATGGAAGATCTAGATCTCTAACCCAACAGATTCTATATCCATGTCTCACGCAAATCTTAACAAAAACCAACTTGCTTCATAGAAGCAAACAAACAAGAAAAGTGGAAAATTAATGCACTTTGGTTTCACCTAAACCAAATGCAAATGTGGTCAGTTCAAAATGGGTTTACATGACCAAAAGACATGCTGATGGGACCATTGAATGGTATAAAGCTTGTTTAGTGAGCAAGGGTTACGAACTAGCAAGAAGGCCTTGATTAGACCAAAACTTTCAATCCTGTAGTGAAAGCTTCTATTTTAGTACTCTCTTGTGACAACTCAAAGGTGGAAGCTTCGCCAATTGGATGTGAGCAACGCCATCCTAAATGGTAACCTAGTAGTAGTGTATATGACTCGGCCACAAGATTTGTCAATCTTGATAAGCCCAATCATGTATGTAGGCTCTAAAAATCTGTATACGGTCTAAAACAAGCACCTAGGGCTTGGTTTCATAGACTCAGTCATGTCCTAGAACAATTGGGTTTTCATGGAACTAAAACTGACATGTCCCTCTTTATTATGCATTAGCCGAAGTTTACTCTGTAGATGCTTGTGTATGTGGACGACATTGTCATAACTGGTTGATGGTTCTAATCCTCTATGATTCAACATGTGATGAATTCCCATAACATGGAATTTTCGATAATATATTTGCGAGACCTACACTATTTCTTAGGATTCAAGTAGTCCAACACTCACATGGACTGTTTCTCTCCCAGTAGATGTATATCATAGATTATCTATCAGACAAAAATGGACAGTGCAAAACCAGTTCACACTCCAATGACCACGAAATCAGCTCTAATAATAGATTCTGGCCTGGCCGTTGCAGATCCAACCATATATTGGCGTACAGTTGGTGCCCTGTATATGCCACTTCCACACCAGATATTTTGTTCGTTGTGAACAAGGATTGCCAATTTTTTAAGAAACTGAAGGAGGACCATTGGATTGCTGTGAAACAGATTCTATGCTGCTTAAAGGAGATTGTTACCCATGGCTTGATGATCACATCCATTTGTTCAATTAACCGACATGCATACAATGATGCAGATTGGGCTAGATGCAGTAATCATCGACGGTCTACGGGAGGCTATGCCATTTTCCTGGGTAACAGTTTAGTTTCTTGGTTGGCAAGGGAACAAAATTCAATTGCTAGATCTTCGACAGAATCTGAAGTGCGGGTGTCGGTAAATGTTACAGCTAAGATAATGTGGTTACAGTCATTGCTATAGGAGTTACGGGTTCCTCCAACAAAGCCTCCTATCCTATGGTGCGACAACCTAGGGGTTGCATCTCTCATAGTAAATCCACTATTTCATGCATGCAGAAAGCATATTGAGGTGGATTTTCACTTTGTTCTCAATCTTGAGTCACAACACAAGTTAGAAATTTGCTTCATCTCCATTTGTGACCAGCGTGCCAATATTTCTACAAGGCCTCTCAAGAGGTGTCCCCACGATGATCTGAAGTCCAAGTTGAAGATCACTGAAAATCCCATCTCCAACTTGAGGGGGCTTGTTAAGGATAAACTCTGAACCAAGTCCAACTCTATCTCTGATCTAAATTTGAATTCAAATTTACAGAATTCGAATTCAGATGTACAAAATCCAAATCCGAATTTATAAAATTACTTGGATTCGGTCAATCCTTATCTTATTGTAACCTTGTATGTTATACACTTGAATCAATCTCTTGTATGGAATTCAAAATTAAATTTTTATAAATCATATGCTATACCTAGTTTGAGGGTAAGAGGAAATCATCCAAAAACCAAGTGTTATATTTTCACAAATACGAGGGAAAACAAAGTACATTACCAAGAATACATTCTGAGTCAAACTGTTGTCATTCAATTGCAAAGCATTAATGCTGTTTAAAGAACACCCTGGGTATCCTTATTTAAGTTGGAATGGCCTTCCTGATTACATCTAGTATGTGTTCTGTTCTGAGCAACTTAAATTGGGACTTGTGTAGGAAGACCACCTACCAGGGTGGTATCAATCCTAACTGCATTCCTTTGATAAAAAATCACTAGTGCAGTATCCTTTTTTGGTTGTTTCCCAGTGAATCAAATACAGTGCCCTTTTGAAGTAAATGCTAAATCATGTAACCAGCCTTTTTTAAAAGCAGGCTCCTGTACCTGTGGGTGCTCTCATCTGTACTGGATTACTCCGTGCTATAGTACATAGTGTGTGGTTTTGTACCCCATAAAGTGGATATGGACCTCTTCGTTTTCATGGTAGGCCAAATGTTTAATTTTGTGGGGATCATAACCCACTTATTGCTCCCACCTAAAGATTGAATGCGCCTGAGATCAACCTGGCTGGATGATTCTTGACTAGTTGGTTGTCATCAATTACCTTTTCTTAACCATTGTTTCTTTTCTTTTTCTTTTTTTGGGGGATCTTCCAATGTAAATAGCATAGTTGTCAAGGCGTCGCCTAATCGACGCCTCGGTGTCCAGGTGCCTTCGGAGCGCCTCAAATCGGCGTCGCCTTATTTTTAGGCAATAAAGCGACCGCTTTAGGGTTTGAGGTGTCACCTCAGGCACTCAGACGCCTTATACCTTAAGTAGTCTGCTTTTTTTTCTTTTTTAAATCACATGAAATGTGTCAAATTGAAGGCATATATTGAATTACTTATTAGATTCCGATTGTAAAGTATCTATTGTTTGAACCTATATGCATATTTATAATGACGCTACATGTGATCAAAATAAAAAAATAAAAACAAATAAAATCGAAGGAGAATAAGTTCTTGACTCGAGTCTCACACTCTCACTCTCACTCTAATCCTAATCTCTTTTCCTCTTTTCTTCTCTTTGACTCTCGCGACGACACTCCGGCAAACAGTGGCCAGCAACAGACGACTTCTTCTCTTGGTTTCTTCCTGCGACTTTTTATTTAGGACCTACTATGTGTAGTTTATAGTATGTTGGATGACTTGAGGTACGCTAATATTAGTTTTTTTTATTATATAAGATATGATAGATTTATAATGGATTAGACTAAATGAGATGTACACTAAAAATTTCATTTAAAATGCCTCAACCGCCTTAAAAGCGCCTCGGAGGGCGCCTCGTCGACTCATCGCCTCAACTAGCCTAAACCGCCTCGTATCGCCTCGTCGCCGTGACAACTATGGTAAATAGACTAAATGACGATTTCCCCACTGGTTTGATTGAGGCAAAAATACAATGTAATACTGTTCTTTTTCTTAGAACTTTTGTTTGAAGCATTCATCAACTTCATATGGCTCAACATTTAAATGTTTGGGTAAGGACCTTTGGTAAATTCAAAATATGTGATGTCTATCAAAGTAGCAGATATAGATTCCACAACTCATGCTACAATTCCTCTGTCAATGAACCTAAATTTTTCATGTGTATCACTATATTATAATCTAGAAGGGAAGTCTATCCTTTTATAGGGCCCTATTTCCTGTTTCTTTAATTGTGCAGCTTAAAAGATGGGAAAGGAAGGAATGTAAACCGAACAGTCTCCCAGTGTTACAGAAAATGCATGTTAAAGTGGGTGATATGGTGAAAATTATCGCTGGACGAGATAAAGGTAAGACTGGAGAGATTACTAAGATTTTTAAGCATAACAGCACTGTGGTTGTTAAAGAAATAAATCTGAAGACAAAGCACATGAAAAGCAGAGAAGAGGGTGAGCCAGGGCAGATTATCAAGGTTAGTTTGGTCAAGTACTTACAACTGGGCATACGTCTTTTTTCCTTTGTTTTCTAAGAGTTTGTTAATATAGTTGTTTCTGCCCTTTATTTGGATCTTTATCTTCTCTTTTTGTAGCACAATTTTAAGCGTTACTTTATATTTTGCAAAAGCTGCTCTCGGTTTGACAATTCTATGGATATCATGCAACTTAAGATATTACTTTTCTTAATTAGTATTTGTTATTGATATGAATTTTCCCACTTTCATAGATTGAAAAAAGTGTCTATGTAGGCAGTTCCCATTTTAAGTTAATGAATGCTGCAAAGTATTCATATTGTAGGACATCATACATAATCAAGTTATATTGATGAATTATTAGACATTGATTCTGTATCAAGGTCTAGTCATATGTTTATATGGGCAAGTGGTACTGTAGTTCAGTGGACTGAAAACAACCTTTAGGTGGTTATGCTATATATTAAGGGATGTAGATAGGTTTGTAGGGAAACATTACAGCCGTTGGAACCAAAAGAATGAGGACCATGCCCCCTCTAGTCGTCGATGATTTACCTAAGTCTTAAATGGTTTGAGTTCGGTTTGGACCTCAGCTATTGAGTGGTGGTTTTCTGGTTCACCCAAAAACCAGAATATTGGGATCTAATTCTGTTATTTTCTTTTTGAGTAAATTACATAGATATCCCTGGGTTTTGGCTTAAATACACAATGATGCGGATTCAAAGGCCTAATTTCCGTGAGAAGAATAACAAGAAGAAGTCTTCCAAGTGGTATTAGTTGAACTACTACTAGAAGTAGTACTGGTACTAGCCTACAGGATCTTTTCTTAAGTAATAGATGGTCACCCCCCCCCCCCCCCAACCCATCAATGATTTTCGGAGGGTGGTAATAGCAGCAGCAGCAGCTGCTGCAGTATTGGTAGTATTCCGTATGTAGCTATATGTTATGCCTTTAGTTGAATTGGTTGCTGGTTTGAACTTTTGGTTTAATTTAAATGATTAGAATATCCCTCTAGGATGTTCAAATCAAAGTGCTCCTAGTTATGTGAAGTTCTGAATTTTAAATATAAGTTCCATAACTAAACAAACTGCTGCCAATGTTCTACTGCAATGACAGTAACTTTACAAAATCCCCAATCCATTTTTTTTTCCCTAGTTCTGTATTCGAACCCTAACTTCCTCCTTTTGTTTTGCAAATTCCCCAAGACCTATACCATCCACAGATGATTGCAGCCATTCAAAATCCATTTCTGATTTTTGTGGAATACTTCCCTGCCCCTGAAGGGAACTGATTCCTACTTACAACCATAGTTTGCGTACATCAATAGTTTGGGAATGGATGCAGAAACTAATTGGCCTACCTGGCAATAATACTTTTTTGATAGCCCTGTGCAATAATTCGTGTATGTCAATGATGTTCTGTGTTTAAGTATGGATGACTGAAAAAGTTTGGAGGCAAAAATATGAGTGGTATAACCCCAATACCATGGTAAGGCGTTTTGTGATTGTTTCCCTAGAATTAGGGTTTGCCTAGAATCCTTTACTATTGTGAACCGCAATATAATTAACAAATTTGGGGACAGAAGACTTTAACAAACCTAGATGGGATGGTTAAGATTGGAAATTAGGCTTTTAGGTAAAAATTGGGATTAACAAATTCTAAATGGGTTGTAGGGATTGAGATGGTAATAGGTTTAGGATTTATGGAGATCTTAGGAACAAGTTAGGGATGGGAATTTTTTATATGGATTAGTTAGGGTTTTAACAAATCCTTATGGGATGGTGTTGAGATATCCAAAATCAATACAGGTTGTCACAAAGAAGCATGGGGTGTGTTTAGTGATACCTAGTCTTACCCTAGGGTGATCAAGGAGCTTGCGGTTCGGTATGGGAGGGTTTAGGGATGATGAAAGAAGGGATGGATGAAGAGATGGGCTGTTAGAGGGTTCTTGGGAATTGGGATGGCACTTCCTTGATCTCTCTTTTATTTTCTCTTCTTTCTTCTTTTCTTTCTTTTCTCTTTTCTTCTCTGGTTTTCAAATCTTCTGCAAGAAATAGAAAGGGGAAGGAGAGGGCCCCCACAAATAACAACCACAATAAAAGAAACTATTTTGTGTAAAACTAGCTAATTATCTAGAAGGAATCTTAATTTAACATAGATTCCTAATGGGACTCCAACTCTAACTAGGACTGACTTGACTAACTCAAATAAATAAGTAAAATCAGATTTGGGCTCAGCAAAATAAAATAAAATTAGTGGGAAAATTACCATTCTGCCCCTATTAGGGTTTGCCAGCCCACTAGCTGTGCCACTTGGGTTGGGCTTTAGGGCCCTCGGCCAGGGAGAGGATTTTTGCTTA
This sequence comes from Hakea prostrata, assembly GCF_041222555.1. Classification (NCBI taxonomy): domain Eukaryota; kingdom Viridiplantae; phylum Streptophyta; class Magnoliopsida; order Proteales; family Proteaceae; genus Hakea; species Hakea prostrata. The sequence continues at coordinate 31,788,320 of NC_142600.1, forward strand.
GCTGAATGGGTTCATCCTAGTGAAAATCAATGAGCGAACTCAATTCGTTGCAATTAATTTCTAATTTTTCATGTCTTAATGGACAATAAAAACAAATATCACTCGAATTTGAACTCATTTCTCATTCTTTTGGATCTCTACATCTGAGATTGACTAATATTGACTGTATGTATCAAGACAAATTTTGATAGGTAATCTGTTGACCACAATCTATCATTGACATAAGCTCAACTGAATGAGTGCCTTTCCAAGGTCTTGATTGGAAATAGCTCTGTCAAAGTACTGTGTCAAATCAAAGATCTTTGTTTCTAACAAGTTCTTAGATCTAACTTTAACAGGTGTAGGCTCAGTTAATGTCTGCAGGAAGGTTTTGGTAATGTGGGCTTAAATGGACAGGGAAATTAGGCTTGTGTGGTTAATGGTGTGCATGATGAGATGTTTGTGTTCAAATGTGTTCGTATGGGATTGTTTAGATGAAGTTTCCTGGGTAAAAGGAGGGTTTCTGATTATGGAGTCAAATTGGGATGATATGGGGTAAATTTGTTGAGATGCATTGGGGAACGTAGGAATCTCAAGATTCAATGAAACTAGAATCTAACCTAGGGTACTTGCTAGGTTGTGCTCACTAAGTTTGGGCTGATTTAGCTGTTTGGATCTTTTATGAGGGCTTGTGATTTTAGGGTTTGTATTTAGTTTATCGGATAACAAACTCTTAAATCTACGATTTGGTGGGTCAGAGAAGAATGGGATTTTGATCAAAGTAAGGGGAGATATGGCGGCAGATGTGTATGATGTTTGGTTGGGTCTTGGAGAGTGGGAGTCATGAAGTTTCTTGATTATGAAGGGAAGAAGGGTCTGAACCAAATAGAAATTGAAAGGTCAGAAGAGAGGGGCATGGGGTGTAGGCTGTAAGATACATTGACTGGGAGTGTTGTTGCTGTGGAGGAGCTAAATGCTTCTGGAAGGTTGTCTGTTCAGCGACAGAAGGATCTGGCTTGATCTCACCAAGTACCCTAGGTAAACTCAACCCTTGTAGGTTCATTTACCAAAATTGACATAAACCAGCAGTGCTATAGCAACTATGTGCACACAAAAGCAGGATAGCTTGAAAAAATCAGTCTGTTTCCCCTCCATGGAGGGAGGTGTTTTTCTTTATGGTGGTGGTCTGAGGGGTGGGAGGGTGGGGAGGGGCTTCAAACAGGAAGTCATATTGAAATTAGGACTACGAAGATTCTTTTCTGCTGAATTTTCATCTACTTCTAAATTGCTGTTCTACTGTTATTGCTGAATTTTGCATTTATATCAATTTCAGATTTAGATTTAAAAGTTGAACCCTGATTAATCTCTTTTTTTCTGGTCTCCATTTAATTTTTATCAGTTTGCATAATTGTCCGTTCTGATTTGAAACTCCACAGCTGTGCCCATTGGATTCTATAGCTTTCCATCTTTCTTGTGCCCAGTAGGGTTGCTCCATATCTCTGAATCTGCTTATTTCATTTGGAGATTATCTTATGTAGACCTTTGATGCTGACTGATTAGAAGCCAATGCATGCTTATGCATATCAATTTTTTTTGATTGAGATTCCTTTCTCTGATCTTCATTCCCATACGTGCAATCCCGTGACGAGGTAATCTTCCGCTGGAATTTCCCTGAAATTAGCAGTACATAAAATATAAATTAATGTAGGTTTGCTTGAATGCAAGTGGCATTAAAGGATGTTACCCAGATGATATTTGGATTACTGTATGTGTCTGACCTATAGATTTGTTGCTTTTTCCTGTAAAGAGATGCTTGATTTGCCAAACAAGAGATTAATAGAGTATTATGTGATAATAAATTTGAGTTAAAACACAGGTTTTTTTGCATGTCTGTGGTTAATTTTAATGGATGTGTGATGCACATCTCAATCAAGACACCAACTGCTATTTACTTTCCCTTCTCTCATCTTTCCCTGGATCATCATTTCTACTTTTCATTGACAGATTGAAGCACCCATTCATAGCTCAAATGTGATGCTCTACTCCAAAGAACAGAATGTAGCAAGCAGAGTGGGTCATAAAATTCTCGAGGATGGAAGTCGAGTTCGTTACCTCTTGAAAACTGGGGAAATAATTGACAGCCCAGAGAAATGGAAAAGATCTACAAAAAAGGTGGTGGAAGTTGAAGCGGAGGTGGCTTCATAGAGCCCAGATATGGATCCTGTATTGCATGTAAGTATTAGGGATCCTCATGCTTTCTATAGCCTCATTGTAGCTGTAATCTTTTCAAAAAGAAAAAAATGTATTTGGTTGTCCATTTCAGTTTTAGCAGAACTGTGTAAGGGTAGAGAGGGTGAAGCATTAAATCTGGTGGGTTATGCGCTCGGATTGTTTTCAAGGATTGTCTATATGAAAAGCAGGATTTTGTTATTCCCTGTTATTGTTGTTTTCGAATTCAATCGTTTCCGATCCATTTTCTGGTGCACAATGTGGTGCACTGTGTTTCAGAGAATCAGAGGATAAAAGCCCTGTTTACGTTGCATTAGGAGGCAAGATCATGTTGGTGGCTTTCCTCTGCTACTGAACTTTCGCTCTTTTAACAAGCTCTCACCTCATGATGAAATAGGCTTCGCATATACAATTTGGTTACTTCCAACTTCACATCAAGACATTAGATAACCGCCAAAATACCTCTTATGAAGGTTAGTCAGATGCAAGGTTTAAAATATCATACGATACTAGCTGATATGTATCTATATTTGATACAACCAATACGATACATCTCGATACGTCTTTTTATTAAATTGCACTAAAATATATTTGTCAGAACGATACAATACTCCATACGCAACGATACGTCTCACTCCCCATTAGTTATTCTAATGGTAGCTTCATTCAATGAAACCCTGTGAAAGACTACATGCCAAGTAATGCATTCCTCCCATGCATAGTTTCTTCACTTTTTAACATCGGATTCGGCACATTGGTTACTTTGTGTGTGTGTGTGTGTGTTTTTGAGAGAGCCATCTTCTCCATTTACTTGAAATAACTGTCACTATGAAAAAAATTAATGAACACATAAGCAGGATTAGGTAATTTCCTCATAATCTTATTGGATTGAGGTTACTGTCCGTAGTCATTCTATCTCTCCTCTCTAGGCAGACATGTCATTTTTTGAAGTCTAGGGAGAAAAAAATAATACTAATAATGTTTTACTTTTCTTATATGTGAAAATTATACAATTGAGGGCATGCTTAATTTTGATATGTTGGAGTCCAACCATCAATGTAGCAAGAGATCCTAAGGGGAAAATTTTCAGAAACATCTGGGGAAGGTCCATTTGTTGTCGGCACTTATGATATAAATTATGTCACAGGTTTTGCAATATAATGAAAGTGAAGAGATTCCCAAAGACTTAAAACTCCAGGCTTCTCAAGGTTGCTGCATATTGTAAGCACTAGTGCTCATGATGTTGATCAATAAAATAGAGTAGATCGTCTATCTTTTGATACTAAGAAAAGATTAATTGTAGAAATTGAATAATGAATTACTCTTCAATTACAGTTTGTTAGCCGACCGTGTGATGAGGGTAAAACAGCACCGAACCGGGTTCGACCATTGTCTGGTTTGAAATCCTGGTTGGGACTGGCTTAAAAGAACGAACCAGCAAGTAATGTGAGAAAGAAGGAACTATAACACTTATAGAAGGAGGCGTGATCCCTTAAAATTCGAGATGGACGATCGTGTCCTAGAAGGTAACTATAACCAATGTGGGATAGATGATATTGTCACAAAAGGTAATTACCACTAACCCCAAAAGAAGGGTGAAACCCTATGATTGGGTGGCCAGAAAGAAAAGTGGTGGACTAATCCATCGGTGGAAGATGGAAGGTAAATCCTATATAAATTAAAGATTAATGCACAGTGGCCAATGCAGAACTGTGCTAGTGGTTGAAATCAACACCTCTTAGTGAAGAGGTCATGGGTTCGATTCTTGCTGAGGCATATTAATATCCCCATCCGGCTTAATAAAGCCCTAATAAACCCCTTTGTACAAAAAATAAAAAATAAAAAAAATTAATGCACAGTGAAGGTTTTTGGACGCATCATTTTGGTAAAAGCCTAGCATGACCTTCATAATTGTATTTTCTTTTGATTTATTTGATTTCTAATCCATGATAGATCTATTTTTAAGTTATTTTCAGACCTTAATCTATTGTTTTCTAAGTCCTAGAGTGAATGATTCACTCTAGTCTATCCGTGAGATTTGCGAACTGATTTCGGATGAAGCCTAGTATGTGATCCGTTAGGTTTTTATTTCGTTGACCATGATTGAGGCCTAAACCATGTTAGATAATCTCCTTATATTATTTCAGAGTTCTTACTAATTTCAAAGTTTTTGAGACTCAAACGACGAGTTTTCGACAAAATCTAGGTTTTACTATCCGTACTGGGAAGGCTTGGCTATTGCCTTGGTCTCTTCAAGCGACCAAGCCAAGCGACCATAGGGTACAGTGACAAGAAGTTGCCCTGTTTTGACCCCGTTTCATCTTCGATCCTTTAGGGTTTGCTCCTAATACTTAATACTTGTATGATTAAGTTTTCTTTGGCAACTTTGAACCTATACTTTGATCTTTTCTTCAAAGATTTTGAATCAAACATAAGGTAAGGACGTTCACTTACAAATAGCATGATTTATTTTCTATTTTGAGAGCATGATTTTATTTACTATTTTTAAGACTTGCTCATGATAGTTATGCCTTTGAAATTACAGTATGGTATTCATTATATGATTTGCATATCTATTGTGAATTGGAATGCTTGGATCGTGAATGGATCATGATATGATGTTATTTATGGAATCATATTGTGATGTGTTGCTTAAGTTGTGGTTGTGGAATAGGGAATGCCCTTTTGATATTTCTGTCATGGGACATCAGTGGATGTGGTATGGAGCGCTTCCCTACGGTGCCCCTTGACGCTTTCCATAATTACTTAATGACATACCTAGGACTTGTCTAGATGTTTTTGGCTAGGAAATGCACTCATATCTCACCCTATCAACGTGGGTATTAAGGCCTAGTGATTAGTGGCATCAACGGGGATTATGGGGCTCAAGACCGGTATTTGATCCGTGAGAGGACATAATCACATTAGGGGGGGTCATTCATTGGTAGGGTCACACATAATAAGCCTGAACTCATGGACGCTCAAGACCAGTAAACAACCCGTGAGAGGACATAAGAGCTTCTCGTTTATTATGTGGATGACCAATAGGGTTAAGAGTCTGTAGTCCGAGTTGATTGGAGCCATAGGATACGATGACTCTAGGGGGAAAGATATTGGAACGGACTGCCTAGGGCACGAAAGGGAAGTATCCTACCTTGAGATTGATATGACTCAGTAGATGACTTGCATTGGGCTAGGTATAACCCTGATACGCGCCAATACTCATACCAATGGCGGAGTGAGAGAGTGGTGACTTAAACCCTAGCCATGGTGAATGTCTGAGATGGAGGCCCTAACCCAACTACTGCAGGGAACCCAAGATATAAAGATTGTTAACGGAGAGTGACTGAGACTGCCCAAAGAAGTATGGTGTATTTTCTTAATGTGTGTTCGCCAATAGAGACTAGCATACGTTAGAGTTAGATGCATACCTGCACATTGTCTCATATCATCTTGCATCATGCTTGGTACTTGAATATTGATTGTAATGGTTGTAGTTGAACTACTTGCTAAGTTCTTTTGAGCTCACCCTTCGGGGACAATGTTTGTTAGATGACTATGTTGGTGAGGAAGAGATCCCAAGCTCATGTGGTGAGGACTTTTTCCTATATGATGCAGCTACAGAAACAGTAGGAGAAGATAGTGGTTCGTGGTACGACTCGAGTGCCAATCTGGACTACTTTGATGGCACCCATTAATAGTGATAAACATCGTCTTGTTCTCCATTGGGAGCACGAGTTATATGTAGATCCTCAAATGTAAGTACACAAGCCCAAGGGGAAGAAGGAGAAGGTCGAAGAAGAAGAAGAAGAGCCAATGGAAGACTTAGATTGATTCTTAGACTTCTTTAGTTTATTCAGTTGTATTACTTTAGATTTTGATCTAACTTTCCGCTTTTGATTTTAGAGTTTATTTCCCCTATACTCTATACTCTGATATTACATTGGTATCATTTTTTGCACTTTGACTATTCTTTTGTAATCCTTCTGAGATCCGTTCATTGATTATTTCTTTTTAATTACATTTATACAATGATTTTCTCTTGCTTTTGATTGTACTATTGTGCTATGTGGGAGGATAATTGTTGAGAACTGATCATCGGGGCTGTGAAGCACACCTTCGGGTATGGCAATTGGGTACCGGCTGGCGGGATAGACACCACACCCGAGTGGGATAGGCGGTCGACCAAGTTAACTGACCGGTACCCACCTTTCGTATGTTTTTGATAAGTTTTCCCACTCCAAAGAGCAGGCAGTGGATCAGGCATTCAACCTTTGACCGACTGGCCATGACTAATCGGCCCTCGTAAGGGGCAGTTTTGACTGTTTGATGCTTTTGAATGCCTTACATACACATGTTTGGATCATTGAGTGTATTTAAATGAATTTGTGCATATTAAATGGATGATCTTGTGTATGCATTTGGATGCCAATTTTGGGTAGGGGTGTTGACTACTAGACCATGTGTTGTTATTTGGTATGGGATTCCCCTGCTCGATCTATAGTGAAGCTTGATGAAGTAGTTGGACCTTGTCTAGTATCAGTGGAAGGAAAGAATTTAGATGCACAACTCATGAAGCTAGATATAAGGGATTTTGATGTGATCCTAGGTATGGATTGGTTGACAACTCACAAAGTAGTCATTTCTTGTTTAGAAAAGAAAGTGCACTTTCAGCTCGAGGGTGCCCCTATTTTCGAATTTCAAGGTGATTAAGGGAAGCATGGTGAGGAAAACATAGCAATGGCAGTACAAGTTAGGGAATTGATTGGTGGTGCTGGACTTTGATTTTCCATAGAAGATAAAAAGGAAGAGAAGCTTATTGAAGACCTTGAAGTAGTAAAGAGCTTCAAGGATGTGTCACCTGAAGAATTGCCTAGATTACCCCTAGAAAGAGAGAGAGAGAGAGAGAGAGAGAGAGAGAGAGAGAGAGAGAGAGAGAGAGAGAGAGAGAGAGAGAGAGAGAGAGAGAGAGTTGGAGTTCGCTATTGATTTGATCCCAAGAGCAGCTCCCATGTCTAAGGCTCCATATAGGATGGCACCTATGGAATTGAAAGAATTGAAAAGTTAATTGAATGAGCTATTGGCAAAGCATTTCATCCAACCTAGTGTGTCTCCTTGGGGTGCACCAGTGTTGCTCGTGAAGAAAAAGAAGATGGAAGCATGATATTTTGTATCAACTATAGAGAGTTGAACAAGCTCACAATCAAGACCAAGTATCCTTTGCCGAGAATTGATGAATTGTTTGATCAACTGAAGAGAGCAAATGTATTCTCTAATATTGACTTGAGATTGAGTTTTTATTAGTAGAGAGTGAAGGCAAGCGATACGCGAAAGACAACTTTTCAGACTAGATATGAGCATTATGATTTAAGGTAATGCCATTCGGTCTTATGAATGCACCCGCCGCTTTCATGGATTTGATGAATCAGATATTTCAGGATGTTTTGGATACATTTGTGATAGTTTTCATTGATGATATCTTGATATATTCGAAGGATGAGAAAGAGCATGTGGAACATCTTAGGTTTGCGTTGCAAAGATTGAGAGAGAAGAGGTTATATACGAAGTTCTCTAACCGAGAGTTTTGGTATCGCAAGTGGTATCTACTGAAGGAATTAGAGTTGATTTGATCTAGATAAGGTCAAAGAAGTGGTAGATTGGGACAACCCAAGACAATCACTGAGGTTAGAATCTTTTTGGGAATGGTAGGTTATTACCAGAGATTCATTGAGAACTGTCTAGGTTGTCAGCTCCCATGACAAAGTTGACGAGAAAGGGAGTGAAGTTTGTGTGGAGCGATGAATGTGAAAGAAGCTTCCTAGAGTTGAAGAAGAGGTAACCAACACTCCAGTCTTAACATTGCCTAATAATCTTGGAGATTTGACGGTGTACATTGATGCATTGAAGATTGGTCTCAAGTGTGTGTTGATGCAACATGGAAGTATGAATCAGTGCAACTTAAATGATTATGAGCATAATTACCCTACTCATTGTAACAACCCCTGTAATTCTAACCCAGGATCCGTATTGTAGGTCAGCTAACCCGAAGAATAAGTTATGGAGTATACGGATTGAAGTCCATGATCCATACCTTGATGGACTAGGAAAGTGGATCACCATTCAGAGTCAAGGCATATTGGAAGATGTTCAGAATCGAGGTAAGAACACCCCCACATTTTGTTTAGGGTTAGGTTTGAGTTGTGGATCAACCCCTTGAACAAAGCACCCAAGTACTGAACAGTACTAGGGGGTGGTTGCTTAAGGCAGTTAATTGGCCAATCAACCGCCCCAAGTGACCGCCAGGTCTGCTGCGGGGTTTTAACCCTAATTTGCCCCCAGTCTAATATGTATAGCAAACCTCGATCTTTCTACTTATTATTCTATTCGGGATTGTTGCTATGGACGGTTAGGAGACTGAGAACATGTGCTAGAAGGTGAGAGAAGCGTAGTTTGCGAAGAAGATCCAATCCTTCGTTAGTTTTGAAAATTAAGTGGAGGTAAGTGATCCCACACTCTCTATATTATTTCCTCATCTCTTTCAATGGTGTGCATCCATCCTCTTTGTGGATTGGTAGTGAGTTAATTATATTGGTTCTATTCCCCATCATTGATCTTGATTAGATCATGTCCAAAAACAAATCCTTGCATCCGAATAAAGGGTAGATTTGATTGAAGAAGATGATATGAATATTGAATCAGTAGAATTTTAGGGTTTTGTTTTGTGTTTGTTTTGTAGACTCCTTAAGGACGAAATTCGGATTTAGATCATCCCAAAATCATATTAAAATTGGGAGATCAAAAGTTGGAATTTCAGACTTACAAGTAGTCTGGAATAGGGGTGGTCGCTTGGCCAACCAACCACCCCAAGCGACCGGCTGGGTCACAATAGCTCTATGAAGTTGGTTATTGCTCTGATTTGACTTATGTCTTCAATGTATTTCTACAACTCTATATTTAGGTGATCTCTGAGGTTCTCTAAAACTATTGTGGGTGAGGTCTACTTGCATTTTAGTAAGATTTTTACATATTTACAGGTAAGGACACACTCTTATATATATGCGGTGATATGCTCTATGATGAATTGTTTGATTTCTTATATATATCATTGCTCTTATAACTTACTGTAGTTGTATAATTCTATGATTAGTAGTCGAATATATGTTGTAAATGATGTTTATATGTACTTTGTTACTTTGTGGTATATAATGAATGGTTGAGTAAGAATGGTTGGTGATGTGTTATAGTTGTGATGGAATGGGTATCAGAAGGCTGTGGTATGGGACATTGTCTACTAATATCTCCAGCACTATCATGGTTATTAGATGACATACCTAGGGAGTCTAGATTGCATGGCTAGGTACCCATAGATGCTACTACCCTTTCGGTAGGGGAATTGAAGCCAAATGACCTCTAATAATAGTGACGTGACTTTGTTCATCCTACAGCGGTAACCAATTTGTGCGTAGATTCAGTGGTCCACTGTTGATCATGCATTGGTAGGGTTACATATGTTAGTGTTTGGACTCATAGACATCCAAGGAGCAGCCGGGAGTCGTGAAAGGTCATGAGAACATCTGCCCCAACAATATGTGAATGACCATAGGGTTAGGGAGTAGAATCCAACAGCGGTAGCTAGTCTGTGAGGGTTCTCATTCCTAGGTAAAGAAGGATACTGAACCAAGTTGGTTGGTGCCATAGGGGAAGTATCTGGACTACATGTAGTATGTCACCGTATGACCTCGCATTGGATTAGAAACCCTGACATGCGCCAGTACTCATGGCAATGGTCGTGGTAAGAGAGTGATGACCTAAACCCCAACCATGGTTTATTGACGAAGACTGAACCCTTGCTTGGGATCCCAACAGGGGTAACCATTCTGTGAGGGATCAGAGTGACTAGACCTACCTAGAGGAGGGCTGGTGTTATATCTTAAAGCATATCCACCATATAGAGACTTGCATAGTTAGATTTATAGTTGCATCCATATATTTGCATATCATCCTTTACATATGTGCTTATTTTGATAGACTATCGATATGTATGTGAGATGTGTTTTCCTTACTGAGTTCGTTAGAACTCATTTCTTTTCTTTGTATGTTAAATTATATTGTACAGATGAGTTTACCAAACTAGGAGAGGTTCCGCATGACTGAAGCAACTCATGTAAAGAGGATGTGGCGGCATCAATGGGTGATAGAGATGTATATCATGAAGTCTCATGTGGATGCATGGAGTGCGCTTATAGTACCCATTGATGGCAGAAGGAGACAGATCGCTCGGCATTTTGAGAAGTCTTTCGAGCAAAGATGGATAGCTCCCGTCATTGGTAGAACTGAAGAGGAGGCTTTAGCCCAGGAGCAAGTTACTGGAATAAAACTATTTTAGTTTAATTATTGCTTCCGCTGAACTCGATATATTTTGGAACTTGATTTCTTTAATTCATTTTCTTTCATTCATTCCTTTGGAGTATTTGGACTCATGTAACACTTTTATTTAATTAATTGAATTACTCTTGCTATTGATTATTATTACTTGCATTTATTGTTATTGATGATAAAACAGTGGATCCTGTGACGGATCGCACCCACGGGTTGTCGGGCGGGACCGATACAGGAGGATGGGGTGTGATAGATGACCTTGAGTTGGTAGCCGTAGTCTTCACTTTGAAGATATGACGACATTACCATTACGGGGAAAGGATAACCATATTCACTAACCACAAAATCTTGAAGTACTTTTTCACCTAGAAGGACCTGAATATGAGACAACATCGATGGCTAGAGCTAGTAAAGGATTATGATTGTGATATTCAATATCATCAGGAGAAAGCAAATGACGTAGCCGATGCACTAAGTAGGAAGAGCAACCATGAAGTGATTGATCTTACAGCCCTCAATAAGCCTTTGTTGAATTCAATCATGGAGTTGGAGATTGTGCCGGAAGGTTTGGATGTGATTTTTGTAACCCTATCAGCAGAAACATTGTGAGACAAAATCATCAACTTGCAATCTTTAGATAGAGTATTGAAGGAGAAGATTAAGAAGATTTCTTGAGATCCGCTAAAGTTACAAGACTTTTCTTTGTCTATCGATAATGCTTTGATGTATAGGGAAAGATTGTGTGTGCTAGCCAAGAAGAGCTTAGGAAGGAGATTTTGGGTGAGGCACATCATTCTATATCCATTGTACATCCCGGTAGCACCAAGATGTACAAGGACTTGAATGAAAATTATCAGTGAATCAGAATGAAGAGCGATGTTGAAGATTTTATAGCCAAGTGTGGGACTTGTCAACGGGTGAAAGCTGTTAGACAACTATCATCAAGTCTTTTGCAGCCATTCCCAGTGCCTAATTGTACAATAACTCAACCTTAACTTCATGTGAACAAACTAGACTCATGCTCATCCATAATGCTCTCAAAGGCACTCCAAGCCAAGAACATCCCATTACTTGAAGGCTTCCAAATCCAAACATCATGCCCATCCATAGGAAGATAACTATTGAAATGTTCCTATCTCTAGTTGCCTGCCCTCCCTATCCACATAGTCAACAAATCTCTCTTATCTCATGCCAAGTGGAAAAAGGGCAATAAGTACTTAAGCAAGGCTCAAATCAGGCTCAACCCAATAATCTAGCGAAAACAAAAGAGATTTACCATCAGCCACTGATGCCTTGCGTCTATTAATAATTCCAAGAGCAGCTTGACAAACCAATTACCACAAAGGAGAATTTGATGGAGTAGCTAAAAATTGATTGTATCTTTTTTGAAGTCCCATACTTGGCCTCAAGAACCTCAGTTCTCAGGTGTTTTTTGTGAACTAACATCTCCACTAGCTTCATCATATAGGCTCCATTCATCATAGACAATTGCTTGAAACCCAACCCACCCTTCTCCTTGTGTGTATCCCAACTCACAAGATGCATGTTCTTTTGAGAGCTAGTTTCTCCCCAAATGAAGGCTCTAGAAATCTATTATATCTTGTGCAATGAGAGCTGTTTGCATGGAACATTACGGGATAACAATGATAATTGTGCTTGCCAACTAGAAAATTATCCTTCCAACTAATAAGCTTATCTTTGACTTTGTTAAAAATATAGCAGTTGGTGATCGTCATTAATCTGCCACTCTTAATTGGCACTCCTAAATAATGCTCAATATCCTTAATTTCAGTAAAGCTACTCAAATGGGTAATCTCATCCACTAGTTGTCTTCCCACATTCCTATAGAAATAGATCATAGTCTTCTCAATGTTGACTTTGTTGCCAAAGGCACAACAAAACCTATCAAAAGTGTCGATCACTAGTTGGATATGTCTTTGGGGTACTCTACAAATAAAATAACATCATCAGCAAACACGATATGTGAAGACACCTGGCCCTGTATGACCTATCTTGATAGGCCTCCAACACCATTAGATATCACATCTTGGATGCAATAGGATAGCCATTTTATACATAAAAAGTAAATATAAGGGGAGAGGGGATCTCCCTACCAAATCCTCTCGAACGGTGGAAGCTTTGGGTGGGCTCTGCATTCCAAAATATACTTAAGGAAGCACCAATAATACATTGCGTGATAACTTTCATAAGAGAACCTAGTTGTCCTACTAACTTGAAGGTTTCCTCAAGAAACTTCCACTTAGTTTCGTTGTAAGCTTTCTCCAAATCAATTTCAATGTCCATGAACCTTTTTTCCCCCACCTTCCTCCTCATGGAATGGACTAACTCTTGGGCAATGATGATATTTCTTGGATGAGTCAGCCCAAAACGAAACTAACTTCATTAGGAGACAAAGTAGGCACGGGCTTCTTCAATTTAATGGTTATCACCTTACTAATGACTTTAAAGCCAACAATGGATAAAGAGATCAGATAGGACTAGGTAATACAAATCAGGCTTTTCCACTCTTGGGATTAAGGCAATATGAATCTCCTTAAGTTTCTTGTCAAACTCACCAGAAAAAGCCGCCTGCATAGTCCTAGTCAACAAGCTCTCTGCTGTGTCCTAGGAATACTGGTAGAAATTGAGCAACTAAAAAGCCATCAGGAGTAGGAGCCTTCCTGGGTTCAAAATTGCTTGATAATCCTATAGATTTCACCTTTAGAAAGAAACCACCCTACCTGTAAGAGAGGATAGGTAAAATATATCCGATAGAGGAAATTAACTGATGACAAGTAGTAAGCATTCCAGTGGAGGGCACAGTATTAGAGAAGATGGTCCTAAAGAAATTGATGATATGCACCTGCAAAACCTCTCTATCAATCACCCATTCACCTTCATAGTCCCCGAAGATCATCGATACGATTTCTTCTCTTTCTAGAAACAGTAGAAAGATGAAAATACCTGGTTTTACAGTCTCCTTGAGTAGTCCAATACTTGCTAGACTTTTGAGCCCAAACAATTTTTTCACATATCAGGACTTGTCAAAGTTCCATCCTCAACTCCTGCTCTAGCTAAACTAGCTAGGAAAGGATTATAAGCTTTAGAGGCTAACCTTTTTTGGATACCACCCAATTTGGCGTGCAACCTTTTCTTCCTAGCTTACTCTAACCTACAAAAGCAATCCCTGTTCCACTTTGTAAGGTGCTCCTTGGAGCCTAGCTAAGGGCGGAAGAAGCTAACTTCAGATTTGAATCCCACCCTAGCTTCTTTAATTGCTATGGGAGGTGTTGTTGAGGATATTCTTAAAACATGTCTAAATTTTGTATCCATTTCTTTTCTATTTTTGTTCCATGGTATGGGCTATGAGCACAGTTGGACATGCCTTAGCAAGGAAATCGATATCTGCCATGTCTATATAATAGATTGACCAACCTCCAAAGAGATTTTTACAATTGCACTAGTCTAAAAACTTCAACAGCTCTAATACATAGCCGCTGGATGTTAATAAGATATCTTTTGATTTGATTTGATTTGATTCAGTTAGGATTATGGATCTGGGTTCTACTTTCAGTTTTGGTACCAATCTTGCAACTATAGACTTTTGGATCCATTTCTGTGTAGGAAATAGACCATCCATTTCCTTGTGGATGTGTGACGTGCATCTTTACATAACATCAAAAGGTTAGGGCTAGGTTTATAAGACAAAAAAAAATTATTTTAATTTAATCACAATCCTTTGATGTGACTTGTGAATATGTGTCACACATCCTCAAGGTCCATTTCCTTGTCAGAACTAGATAAAATTCCATAGACTTCAAGTCAATATTGATTATATAATGAGATCATGATTATTGTCATATTAAGCAGATGAATTTCCACATTGGGGATCATTGAATTTACGGAGAAAAGCCAGTTTTTGACAAGGGGGTGTCAAAATTTTGCAAGTCCTACCTAGAGTCTATGTAGCCTCGGGAAAAAAATGATCAAGCTCAAAGCAACATAGGTCAAGTGCTCAACTCTACTCGACTCTAAATCCCTATTTCCCAAACCCTACTTGGAGATTAGTGAAAAATGCAAGGATTCGGTCTCAATTTCTCGGTTCCAGAACCGTAATGCTGGAGATAAAAGGTGGTGCCGTTTAGTATTTTGAAAAATCTTTGGTAACGCTGATCTGTTGCCCAACGATAAATTTTTCAACTTAAAGTCGCAAAATTCGGGGGAAGGATGAAAACATGGAAGAACAAGTGTTCAAAGAAAGAAATCGTTTCAAACCTTTCAAAATATGGACAAGAAGGGGGGGGGGAAACAGTAGAAGAAATGAGGTACAAAGAGGATAGAAGAGACAAAAGTAGGAAACTAATGTCTCCAACTCCCTCTCTAAAAAGATCAATGAAGTCGAGAGAAAGAAGGCAAGCAAAAGCTCTTTCTGTTGTTTTGCACTTTGTTTTCTCCCTGACTCCCTTTCTCCCTACATGGACCTTCTGTCTATAAATACCATAAAAATGTTAGTAAAACCACAACATACTTGATTAAAATAAATAAATAAAAGCTAAGAAACTCTAGTGAGAGCTAAAGGGGTCATGTCCCTCATGTCTTGACTGCCCAAGCTTCCATTGTTGTATTATTTTAATATAATAAATGTTTCATTTTATTGGATTTATAAGTGCGGAAAACTGTCCTTAATTTATTTCAGGAAAGTGCTTTTTATATAGTCCCACATTGGAAACCGAGATGTTGGAATCCAAGTTAATTAATAAGTACTACCTATTAACTTTGATTTATAATAATGAGACACGCCAAGAGAAGTTTGATAAAGTAATTTTGTCAAATGGGTTTAAAATACAGAGTTTGACAAATGTGTGTATAACAAGTTTTCTGGAGGAAAAAGGTGTGATAATTTGTTTATATGTTGATGACATGCTTATATTTGGTACTGATTTAGAACAAGTAGAAATTACTAAAAAGTATTTGTCTGCTAGTTTCGATATGAAAGATATGGGTGAGGCTGATGTCATTTTGGGCATTAGAATAATCAAACATGGTGATGATTAATGCTGATACAATCTCATTACATTGAGAAAGTGTTAAAGAAATTCAACCATTTGGATTGTTCACCTGTTGGTACACCTTTTGACTCCAGTGTTAAGTTAGTACCAAATGATGGAAAAGTTGTGTCTCAAACAGACTATGCTAGTGCTATTGGTTGTCTAATGTATGCAATGACCAGTACAAGACTAGACATAGCATATGCTGTAGGAAAACATTGTAAGTACACTAGTAACCCTAGTAACCTACACTGGAAAGATGTCTTTAGGATTTTAGATACCTAAAGGGAACAACTAGTTATGGCTTAAGATACAATGGGTATCCTATTGTTCTTGAAGGTTTCACAGATGCTAGTTGGATAACAGACAATGAAGACCACTCATCCACAAGTGGTTGAGTATTCACTCTTAGTGGGGGTGCAATATCTTGGGGTTCAAAGAAGCAGACCTGTATCGCTGATTCTACCATGGCAGCAGAGTTCGTGGCTTTAGCTTCTGGTAGTAAAGAAGCAGAATGGCTTAGGAATTTATTGATAGAAATTCCAATATGGCCAAAACCCATGCCATCAATATAGCTTCATTATGATAGTGAAGCAACCTTGGCTAGAGCATATATCCTTACAATGGAAAGTCAAGACATTTTGGACTTAGACACAGTTTTGTGAGGCAGTTGATAGTTGATGGAATAATTACCATCGATTTTGTAAGATCAAGTCAAAATTTGGCAGATCCATTGACAAAAGGTCTTACAAGGGATTTGGTCAAAAATATTGCAAGAGGGATGGGTCTTAAGCCCATTTCCTAAGATCACCAATAGAGGAAACTCGTCTCAATACTTGAGAAATCAAATTTGAGTTCAATGAGTAAAGTACTTTGTATGGAGTGGTCTGCAAGCACTAATTATATGCCATCCCATAGAGGAGTGCTTGGTTCCTGTAATGTAGATGGAGGATGAGCTGTATGCTCTTAATAGATCTATAACAATTCTTGTTGAGGTGTTTATTACAGGACACCTTTGATAGATCTACCTAAGTGAGTGCATGAAGTGAGGCCGCTTCTTTTGAGTTTGGGCTTAGACTTTAGGCACTCATGATACCGGGATAGAGACACATGGCCTTAAAAGTTTTCGCTTATTGGAGAGTATTCGGAGAAGAATTCAAGTGTGTGAGATACGTCCAGCTTGTCATCATAGAATTATCAGTTCAAAGACTTGTCTACTGTATACTTTTGATTAGCCTTGATGGATTTCACTAAGTGGAGGTTCAAGTCTAAGTACACCTACCATTTTAAGCATTTGGTTCCCAGTTGTTGTTGTGTACTTATTTTCATTATATTAAAAATAGTGGGGGAATGTTGTATTATTTTTAATATAATAAAATAATAAATGTTTCATTTTATTGGATTTATAAGTGCTGAAAACTCCTTAATTTATTTTAGGAAAGTGCTTTTTATATAGTCCCACATTGGAAACCAAGATGTCGGAATCCAAGTTAATTAATAGGTACTACCTATTAACATTGATTTATAATAATGAGACACACCAATGCTTGTGCAGTGTATGAGCGAGGATGGTGTACCGTCCAAGAGCAAGCGTGCACTCGCGGCGTGGGCAGTGGGCTATTTTGGCGCATGCACAGTTTGAGCGAGATCAGATCTGAACCGTGTATATTGATCAACGGCAGATCTAGGGTGATGGAAGCAGATCCATAAATATCTATATGATGTTTTAATCTGAACCGTTAGATCGTGCGGCCGAACGATCCGACTGCTTAGAACTAAACGTAGGCATTTGTATCTCTACAGAAATGTGCACCCATACGAACAAAGTCATGAACTATTCAGAAGAGGCACCTCAATGCCTATAAATACCCTTAGCTTCTCAACAACAAGACATACGAAAATTCCAAAGCTTTCTCTGTTCTTGAGTTTTTTTTGTGCTTTGCAAAACTTGGGAGATACAACTTTGAGTTAGGCTTCTTTGTATCCTGGGAGATGGTTCGCCAATACTTCATAGCACCTTTGTAGTGAGGACGAATTATGTCTTAAGGAAAGTGACGTTAGTAATGCGCCTAGAAGTTCCTACTTCCATACTGTGATCTCATGTTCCATTCTTTTACAACCATGATTCAAGAGTGAAAACAGAGAAAAAGGAGTTTTCTAAACGATTCAAAGAGAGAAAGAAAAATATGATAAAAAGGTGAAGACAAACCCTCATACGGACACCTCAAAGCTTATAACCAAGGCAAAATATTTCCGGCGTCATGATTCCTAACTCCAGGTTTTTCTCAAGTGGATAATCGCAAGAGGCAGGAGGAAATGATTAAAGTCATTAGTTAGGGTTTATTTTTGTAAATTTACAAAATAGCAAACCTTTAGATGTAACAAGTAAAATTGTATTTACATGTATATATCCTCGCATTTTCTTACACAACCATCAGATTTTTATTTTATTTTTATTTTTTACACGTGCTGAGATCATAAACGTCCGTTGCATGCTGCGATCGTAGTAACAAGTAAAAATTCGACCGCGGGATTAATTCTATAACTGCCGATTGTTTACCACCAGGCCTCTCAAATCCTTTTGAGCATTCTAGGGTTGCTAACTTTATCCAAGACAACCAATGGATCCCTAGTCCAATTCTAGCTTCTCTTCCCCCTCATTTTGGTTTTACAATTCTCTCTACACCTCTCTCTTTTGAAAATGACAAATGGATTTTCAAACCAGCTAAAAAAAATGAGTTCTTTCCACAAACCTAACCTGCCTGGATCTTCTACCCTCTACTAGTAATAGCATGAAGAAGTGGTAGTCCTTTTGGAAATTGAAAGTCCTCCCTCGCGGCAAGTTTCTTTTCTAGAGATCACTTCACTCGAGAAGCAATTGGTTTTTGGTAATTATAATCACTTGCTACTACATATGGAATACTGGAAATAGAAGTCTATTTGACACCCAAGATGACAACTCCAAGCACTGTTTTATACAAGTCCCAGTACTGGTCTTTTGTTTTGTTTGTCAACGATCGTTTGTGCCTCAGACTGGGAAATGTTCATTAGTGTCCCAACTAATAGCTACTCTTGATTTTTTGTGGCTTTTACTATGTTTATTGCCCATCTCTCCAAGAAATATGTATTAGAGCAAACTGCTCTTCCATCATTTGTTATTTCCCAGTACCTCCCAAGTCTTACCCGTATACTTTACTACCCCAATTTTTTAAGTTTGTAAATAAATGGGCTTTAAACTTTTGGTCTATAGCAGTTGGCATATGATTTCAATTATATCAGAAATTAGAGGAGAAGGAAGAGAGATATGTGATAAGGCAAAATCTCCAACAGCTGGCCTTTCCTCAACAGTCTATGATCTGGAATGCATGATCCGGTAACCTTAGGGCCTGTTTGGTTAATTGAGTCTGGAGATTTCAAATATCTAGAGATTTCAATTCTATAGATTTCAAATCTATAGAATCATAATTTATAAAATTAAATGTTTGGTTGTGGAATTAAATCTGTGGATTCTTCCTAAAAAACTATTTGATCGACGTGATTTTTGTGAATGTGCAAATGTATAGCTTTTTTGAAATCTCTGGATTTCACCCCTTACCCATAAATCTACAGATTCACGTTTTTAGTGTAAAAAGGTGAATCTCTAGATTTCATGAATCTATAGATTTTTACAACCAAACATGTATAATTCTCAGATTCATGAATCCAGAGATTTGAAATCTCTGGATTCATGTAACCAAACAGGCCCTTAGTTAATATACATAATTTTTCGTTTTGGGTAAATTTTTAATATGATTGCATAATAGAGAAAAATAAGCTTATCGCATATGGTTTACATGCACCTTATATCCAAGGTTTAAAGTATCCCACGATACCATACGATACTAGCCAATACGCATCCATATTTGATCCAATCAATACGATACATCTCGATACATCTCTCTCCATTGAATTACACTAAAATACATTAGCCAAAGCGATACAATACTCGATACAGGACGATGTCTCTTAAAATCACCTGATCGATACAACACTCGATACCGATACTTTTAAACCTTGAGCTTATCATCCGACACAGCCTGTTTTTTCAGCTCTGGTAGAAAAACTACCACTGAATGAATGATGAATGGATTACGTGTACACATTACAAATCAGTGGTTGGAGAGAAACAAGTCTTTGGGATCATGAAACTGCCTGCGCCCTCCGATTGACTCCTCAGGAAGGAGGAATGTTGTGTCTGGAAGACGCATAAGGACACAGTCCCCGGCTTTCACAACCTTTTCCTTTCTTCTGATGGTGCAAGCAGTGAAGTCTTCTTCTATTGATGCAATGCCTGCTCTGCTCCAAATATGACACATACCTACGAGAGTAAAAACTTGAATGCATTAAAGGAGACGAAAAATGAAACCGTGAGAGAACTCCTCAAGGAAAAATGGAAGAAAACACAGTACGTGGTGTTAAGATGGATTCAATTCTGATGAGGGTTTATGAGTTTATGTAGGTATACAACCTTGAAAAGTTCTCAAACATCAAAACCCTCTTTCTCTCCATCTCCACATTCGTATCATTCTCTACTTGTTGTAATGCATATGGGGGAAGATGTAGAAAAAATGAGGAAGATGAGATGATGTTTAGACCTCCTTCAACTCTCAAATGTAATTATATAATCTCAACAATTGATGAGATAACGTTAAGGAAATATTACCTACAATAACAAAATCTATTTGTACTCCATCGGAGCCATACCTATGGCCGAGCAAAGGGTGTTCAAAAAGGTTCAAGAAAACGAAGGTGAGAGTGTAGCAGAGGCAAGATGATTCTCAGCGCACAAGACTGAGAAATAGGGAGAGATACACAAACCAACCCCACCCCGATAGAAATGACTAGGAAATGGAAGAAATATATCATCTACCTCCACCCCACACACGCAGCTCCTCTCTTTATGCTGGGGATCCGAAGATTACCACCTCTAGAGCCACTGGAAGTGGTGGAGCATAGAACTCTACATAATCACGAGGTTTTTGGGTTCAAGCTGCTTGATCCTCTCTTTCCTCCATTCCCCCGCCCCCCTTAGAGTAGATATATATATGAATCAATCAATTAAAAAAAATTACAAAATACATAGAAAAAGAGTGAAACTTAATGTAACTCACCTGGTAAACCATTGATCCGATTGAATAGCTTTTCGCATTTTTATTGGTGCTTCTTAAACCTTTGGAAACAGTGATCCTTCCTCTCTTCTCTAGTAATTCTAATACCATAATTTGCGTATTCCTATTCTTGAAATAAATTCCTGAACAAAAATATATTGAATGAGAACAAAAAGATATTTCTTCATCAATGTGGTAGGCAAAATGAAAGAACATAATGCACAAATTTTACACCATATTGAAGCAAGATAAATAGCATAAATTTGTTCATTTCATATTAATAGCTTCGGGAGCTTGTACACCACACTAACTTCGTAAGGAATTCCACCACCAGAGTCGCATGGAAGAAGAACTAATCATTTTTGTTAATAAACCAAACAACAAGAAGCATAGAAAATGATAAATAGCATCGGGTTCACTGTCCCTGCAGAGACCTCTAACACCAGCCTTCTTAGGATTGCCCAAGAACAGCCACCAACACTAACTTTCACCCATTGTCTGACTAGGACATCAGAATGCTTGCATTAAAATTCAAAAGGAATGAGCTGAGATATTCAATATTTAAGAACAGCATATATCTGCTACAAAGGTCACATGCCCCTAGCTCCATTAGAATCATAGGAGTTGGGGAGAATTTTTTGCAATACTAAAATCTTCTAGACATTCTTCACAGCCAAGTGAAGTAGTAGATGAGCATGAGAACTGTTGATCACACATCCTTAAAACCTAACGACCATCCTTTTTGAAACATCATGCTCCAAATGCTTCAAGTGTCCATGGTTATTGAGATTAGAAACACCAAAAAAAATTTGAAAGCTAACCTTAAGGAATCAGTGGAAGTGCAGTCCACAAACCAGAGTTGAATGCTCTCCATAAGAATATATAATATGTAGAAGGCAAAGAACTACCTCTTCTCTTACCTCATCATCATCGGAAAGCTTGTCATGAAACAACTTTCTACAAAAAATTAGCTAGGCGAATTACAAAATGCATACTTCAAACAAGTTTGAATGAGCTAACCTACACTAGGGATAGAAAATTGTGAATTAAGTCTCTTAAGCAGATTTAATGGAGAATTTGTGAAGAGGAGGAGGCCGATAATAGACTTCCACATTAGGAGAAGACTAGGGTACTAATCTCAGTCACTTGTAAATGCACTTCAAAAAATCAGAAGTCACCATGGGAAAAGTTCCACTTCCAATCTTGAGCAAAACCAAAAGATTGCCTCGATCTAGGCCAAATAGAAGCAAGGGTTAAACTCCAGATGGAACTAGATAAGGGACGGGTGAAGAAAAGGTGGTCAAGGTCTTTAATACCGTTCCAACAAAGGATATTATTGGGATTGGCGGGGATGTGGCGACTGATGAGGAAAGCTTGTGTAGGGAGGGCCAAGTTGAGGGAACTCCAAAGGGTGAGGGAGTGGTGGAGGATGTGGCCTTTGAACCAAACTAGGGGGCCTAAGGGACAGGGGGACAAGGGAATCTAAGAAGATTCCAAGCTAAGGCAATAGTGAAGGTTTTGGTATGGGACAAGACGGGGTCCACACAGTAATGTAGGAAGTAGAGGGGGATGGGGGGGAGGAAGCTTCAAATTTGAGTGAGACAGGAATGGGGAGAAGGGTACCAAGAGCCATCAGAAATGAAAGAGGAAAGGGGGATGGATTCAGAGATATGGGAATAATAAACAGCCCGGGGACCCAAAATAGTGAACAAAATGCCCATCGGATGCCAAGGATCAAGCCAAAAGGAAGCATATGTTTATAATAAACTGAGATAGGATTACAAAAAGAAACTCAAATATAACTCTTAACACTTACCTACTTAAACCTAAAGCTAAATAGGAAACTCATTTAGGCTAGGACATTAATAACCAAAGACCCAATAAGGAAACCACTAAAACCAAAGACCCAAACCAATAACAAAACCATGATAGGGGACTCCCCCTATCGTGTTGCATTACATTTACTTTCACTATCTCTAGCACTCCCCCTCAAGCTGGAGTATACACAAAGAAAACTTTAACTTGGATGAAAAAGAATACTCTTGAAAGACAACACAATCTTGAATTATGTAACAATCAAACACCAACAAGAACAAATCAGCACCTAACGAAGTAGTGCAAATCCATGTCTTCACATCAACCAACGAGAACATCAAACACCCTTCCCAATGAAGGTCTTGAAATGCAACATACATTGGCAATAGAAAAGCCCATCAAATGTAGCTCCTAACAACTACAAAAATTCCACCAAATGTAGCACCCTAACGGCTACATAAAAGTCCATAAAATTGCAGCTATTCCCATGAAACTGAAGCTCCCATGGCTATACAAAAATTCTAAAGAAGTGTAGCTATAGTGACTAAACAAAACCCTATCCCGAGGAAAGTTCTCCAACAATCAGACTCACTCGAGTCCATTAAAATCCAAAAAAAAAAAGTTTCTACTAGTTGACATCAATATCCCCCTCATGTGTACCATTACACATGATCAAAAGCAACTAAAAATCACCTCAAATGATAAATATCTCAAGAAATTTCACAACAGAAGATCCCAAAAATTCCAAACATGTCTTCAATCATATCCTCAGAGAATGACAAGTAAAGTCTCAAAACCAATGTGATATCCACAAAAGTAATGGCAACATAATAAACTAGAACTCTTTAAGGGGTTATTGGTAAATAAAGGAAAAGAATGGCAAATGAGAAATACCACAAAATTGAGATGGGAATAGCAAGAATGTAATTAGAGAAATCCCCAAAAGGAACACAGACAAAAGCCAAAGAGTAAACTTAGAAGGAGAATAAGCCTAAATTTAAGGAAACACTATGGGAACCAATTCTAATTAAATATGGAAACAAATCATACTACTATATAAAAGTCAAACTTCAATTAAGTTATGGTATGTTTTTTCACTAGACGAAAATTCCCTTCCTCAAAACAACGTATCCTTTCAAAACAAATCCATAACTCCATGAGAAAGACACGACTCTTAAAATTTAAAGAAAATGCCCTTTCTCAAAACATATCCTTTCAAAACAAATCCATAACTCCATGAGAGAGGCACGACTCTTAAAATTTAAAGAAAAAATCTGCCCATCCATGATCTTAGGATTTCCATTCTTTGAAATATAATTGAAGATGGCAATCCAAGCCACGAAGAGCTATATTTGCAACTCTAATTACATGCACGACATGATGATCCGTGATGACGTCTTCCCCAAATGCCGTAAAAAAAAATTGTAAAAAGTGAGGTGTCTCTCTCCCCTTCCTTAAGATTTCCTTCTATCTCTCCCTGCCAAAAACTCTACATGTATTACTTTTAAGGGAAAAGGGTTATTGAAGCTTGGTTGGACTTCAATGGTATTTGCAAGTAAAGACAGAAGATGATAACACATTGGCGGACCCCAAAGGAGTTGTGCAGCAGCAAACTTCAAGTGATCCGACGTGAGCACATGTTCCCACCACTTCAAAATCAGGTCTCCTGTTGATGTACAGAGTAGAAGAGATCCTGAAGGACTTTGGATCATCTATTACCTTATGCCTGTTTTCAGTTTTTTTATTTCTTCTTTTATTTTATTATTAACATTTCTCGGGTTTGTCGTTGGTTTTCCCTTTCCATGAGTCAGCCCTGAATGCTTTGCTACACCAAGAATTTGGGTTTCAAGAAGGCAGGGAATCGTGGAAAAGAATGCGATGAAGAGAGGGAGGATCATCCATTTTTCACTGGCAGAACTTCTCTGAAGAGGCAATGAAGCCTGCAAATCCTTGGTTCAACAAGATCAGCTTTTAAAACAAAAGGAAAAAAACACGTAGTGTTTGATTCTTCTCGGCGGTGTATTTATGCCCTTCAAAGGCTTCAAGATCTCTCCCCACTTCTCCTTGGGAAAAAGAGAGGGAGTGTGCTTGCCAAAAGGATTATAGGTCATCACTGAACGGACTGGGTTTCTCCATGAAATTAAGCATCAGGGTGTCCTCTCATCTAATGATTCAAATCTACAACAGTTGGCATGGGCCCACCAATGCAAATCAACAATTTTCAGAGAGTCATCAAAACAGATTGACATATATTTGCATGGCAATTGATTGTGTGCAGCTTGGGATTGCATTTCTCTTCCAGCTCCCATTTTCTTCCTCAGTTTCTAACGGTGAGGTAGTGGTCTAACACAGACAACCAACCAGTTTCCTATTCCTCATCCAATGGGCAGGTGAGCTTCAGATAATTTTCATTGTTAATACTATTTTAGGAGAATAATTGAAACACTTCCCAAACAGCAATTCAAAAACTAGCATTCTTCAAAACTTTATTGTAAGACACATGGAGTTGTGTAGAGGTAGACACACATAGACAACAAAGCATCTGTCCTGGCCTAATGTTTGCAGAGGTTGATTGTGTCCTTTTGACAGTCCCCTATGGTGTGGGAATGTCTTCTTTTCACTTGATGTGGGCAGGTAACTACCTGTCTGAGCTAATGCTTGTGCACAGATAAATCACTTGTTTGAGTTACTGTTTGGGCATAGATTACCACTTGTGTGTTTTCTGTTGACAATCTCACCCTGGGAGAATGTCTTCTCTCCACTTGCTATACCCAACCACTTGTTTGAGTTAATGTTCCCCGTTCTTATCCCAAAAGAAAGTCAATGCTTTCCATTTTGAGTCTTCAGACTACTAGTATATTTTATTGTTTGGTCATATTCGAATGCATGCTTTGAATTGTATACAGTTGTTGTCTGCAAGGTTTAAACACATTGTCGTCCGCAAGGTTTAAACACATTACAAGGGAAACAAAGTAATTAAGTTAGAAGTAAAATCAATACTAACCCTAACTCGGGGATGTTTTGGGCATTACAAGAGAGAAAATTTGAAACTATTCTTAATGAAAATAGGGTAATAGTAAAAGCAGAAAAACTATAGGGGTCATAGCCAAAAAAACATGTAACTGCAGTAACCAAATGCTTGAAATGCATATTAAGAAACTTTTGTATAATACACTGCTTATGTGAGGATTTAAACTGAAGCAAAATGAATTAGCTTATAGATGCAGGGCAGCTACATTAATTCTTAAAATAATATGTATCCACTGCAGTAGAAAATGTGAGACCCAAGTAATAGGTATTATCTTATAGAAAAATGAAGAAATCTGTAGTTTGACTAAGATGATACAGCCTACAAGGAAAGTTACGAGGGGAATCTATGAGTCTAAGGGACTTCTAGATTATATCTCCTCCAATGATCTCCAACATTTCACTCCAAATTTAAGATCACATCCTTGAGATATTGTATTGTTTGCTTGGAAGAGCCACCACTTCTCTCAGTGTTTCTTGCCTATCCTAAAATCTTCTACGGTAAGAAGCCCACGTGCATATGCACGTGGGAGTGTACTAGTAATAATGGAAACATAAGATAAAGCAAGTCTAGGAATCAGGAAACTGAATAAGAAACCAGATTTAACGAACCAAGAACAGAACCAGGAAATAGTAATAAGAACAGAATCAGGAATCAAATTAGAATAGAATAAAATCAGAAAACAAATCAGGAATTGGACCAGAATTGAACCAAAAACTAAATAAAAATTTAAACCAAGAACTGAACCCAAAACCAACATACATTCTTAGACCAGCAAACCAAACCACACTTGAACCATCAAATATCAATAACCAACAATCGACCCCTTTCTTAGGTTTTGTAAATCAAAAGTAAACCTCAAAGACATGATGCACAGGTTGATGAAAATGCAGATTCAAAAAATCGACACAACTCTATCATGCAATCAACTCTACCAAAGCTTCCTCATTCTTCTTCTTCTTCTACTACTACTACTTTTTCTTCAACCAATCTCGATTCTTAACAAAAAGATCTACAAGGGATGTCAGAAAACCAGTCTGAAAAGTACACATCCACAATTGCCTCTCCAGACAATTGCCCACTCTTGTTAGCCAGCAGCACATCCACGATTTCCAAATAAATATAAAAAAAACCATGATCAAAGATCATTCTGCAATGAAAGCACCAACCAATAGAAATTCCAACCAGAATCCGAAATTCAAAGGTTCAAAAAAAGAAATAAAATTCCTTCATCAAGGATAAAGCTTTGTGGAGCTGCTGAACATAAAAAATAGAACCCTTGCTGCCCCCTTCAAATATTCTTAAATCTTCTTCCAAAACCCCTATCAAAGGGACAAATGAATTTTTCTTTTTTTTAATCAAACCCCACAATCAATATTCTGAACTTTCTTCAAAGTTTTCTCTGTTATTCTGCAGATTTGAATCTCCGACTCCAGTTCTGCTCTTTACTAAAAAATTCACCATCGATCTAGGACTCTTTTCTCTTCTTCTGCTACTACTTCTTCTTCTTCCCCTCCGCCACCTCCTTGTGATGAGAAACATAGCTGAAACCAATTTTTTCTTATGTTAAATCTTCATGGGAACCCTAGTTCAATGAATATTTATCATCTTCATTGATCCAGGGTTCCATTCTTCAAACTCAAAAGCTAAACAACTCTCAAACCAGCAATAGATTATGGCTCTAATACCATGTAAACAATCCTAAGATCTATAACAAGTACTAGGTAGAGAGAATAAAGAGAGACTGAGGGAGAAGAAGAGAGAATATCTGGAGAATAGACTAGGCGACAGAATCTATATATTTTACCATACCAGCAAGCCTACACTTATAATAAACTGAGATAGGATTCAAAAAGGAAACTCAATATAACTCTTAACACTTACCTAATTAAACTGAAAGCTAAATAGGAAACTCGCTTAGATTAGAACACTAATAACCAAAGACCCAATAAGGAAACCACTAACACCAAATACCCAAACCAATAAGGAAACCACAACAGGGGAGCTCCCCCTATCGTATTACATCATATTTATTCTCATTATCTCTAACAAGATTAACTCCAACACCTTCACAGGAAATTCATAACGACCATGATGAGTACAAAATGTTACTTTTTTCAATATCATCTGGTATAACACGAATTTGGTGATAACATAAACAACGATCCAATTTGTAAATACGAGTGCACCATGAAGCTTGTCCAATGATTCATCAATGACTAGATAATCTACAATCATGTGCTAAGATCCATCATTTCTTAACCAAGATTACTGAAAAAGAACATGGGTTGCAATTGGGTCATATGATACTAGTTTGGAGCACATCAACTACAATGTTTTCAATTTCCTTCTTTTGGTGAGTGGGATATCGATGAGCTTTAGCATATCTGGGTCGGCTGCCAGGTTCCAAAGGAGTCCTATAATCATGCAATCACGGTGGACAAAGTCCAGTTGGCTCTTCAAAAAAAACCACACTACCCCGGGTACAGAAAAATGAGAAGGCTCAGCGCACTAGCCTAGTGTGAGCCTCTCTCCACTTGAAGGAAGTTGGTTACATCCAATTGGAAACATGTTGCGGAATTACCCTTTCCTTCTCGATATGGTAGCCCACGACTTCAAAGACTCTGTAATGAACAATGGGCCTCTACAGGGCAAGGGCAACCCAATACGTTTCTTGTTACATTAATCTTAGGCACCACTCAGCCCAGCAGGTGAACATGCGGGGTTCTAGCTCTGTGCACCTACTGACACCTTTAGAAGCACTTTGACATGTGAATCGCTAGAACAATTTCATATCTAGGAAGTTTTTCAAAATTTATTGGAGTTGTGGTGTGGAGAAGATTGACCCATATCTGCTGAATAACATACAGCTGTACAATGGCACCTTCTCCTTGTTTCCTTGATATTGTCAATCAATATAAACAGCCAGTAGACATTCAAAGAAATAGCCTTCCTTTACAATCTAATCAATAGATTTCACCTAAAGTGTAACATTCATTGTTGTTAACTTCTTTACTAGGATTCAGTAAATTATAATAATAAATTACAAAGGATGACATACAAAACCACGTAACTTCTGTACCCAATAACAAAACCATTGCACATATTTTAATCAACACCACCTACACCTTAGCGATAAGTATGGAATAATGGAAAAACTAAGTCAGAAAGTGGCAATGCCATACCAAATATCCTAAAACAACCACAACCAAATGAACCAAGTTATGCAAAGTCTAATCAGGGATTTTTCTCACCATCCCAACTACCCTACAAAGAGTCAATGCTTCAATAGTGATACTAAATTTAAGACATCTATTAAAATATTCGTTAAAATATTTACCAAAATGTTATCTTCTTTAACACATTATGTTATCTTCCATTCTTTCAACTCTAGAAACACTGAAATTTTATGGTCCTCCAATGGCTTTTCAATATTTATCTAATACCGTTATTGACAAAGTCATCTATATAGAGACTGCATGCTCTATTTGGAAGGAATATAAACAATGATTCTCTCACAATAATCCTTCTCAGACATTCCACCTCAAGTGACCTATTGCTACAATTCAACAAAGGAGTGATCTCCTCGCCTCATGCTAATTTAATTAAAGTTTCATCCGCATGAAATCTCCTCTAATAATCTAGTTTTGACCTACACCTTAAGTGCTCAATCAGCTCTTCATTTTGTTCAACAAGTGCTAATCAATCATTTTGTTCGCATTCCCGGCCACTCTCTCACCCTTTGGAGAGCTCTTAGCTTTGCCCTTCCCACCCAATCTTTCCTCATTAGCCAGCCACCATATCCCAGTTAGCCCAAATTGCACCATTTGTTGGAATGGATCAAAGGACCTCGACCACCTCTTCTTCACTTGTCCCTTCACCCGCTCCTTTCGGGAAAAAGCCTTTGCTTCCATTTGGCCCCATTCGAAGCATTCTCTTGGTTATGCTCGAGATTGGTCTTGGATTTTGAGAAAATTTCCAAGTCCCTCCGTTTGCGATCGAATTAGTAAGTTAGTTTTTAGTGTCACTATCCATCACCTATGGTGGGAGCGCAATCTTAGACAATGGACCTCCAAATCCCGTTCACTAGATATGTTATAAAAAGCCATTTGTTTCAATGTTTTTGTGAGAATTATTTCTATTCCCCACCCCCCGGTTGTAGACACCCCAAGGAACAAGCTCATTATTGTTTTATGGGGTCTTAGTTCTCCTCATCGGCCTCCTGCTTGAAGGTTGTTCTCTCCCTCCCCCATTGACTTCCCTTGTATTCTTTCAGTTTCGGTTTGCCGATTAATAGATTTCTTTATTTCTTTATGCAGGATTAAAAAAAAAAAAAAA